>NW_027591241.1:0-99828 GCF_964213995.1 Mustelus asterias
TTCATAATCTTGTACACCTCTATTAGATCTCTATCAGTCCAAAGATGTGCGGGTTAGGTTGAATGGCCATGCTAAAATTGCCCCTTAGTGTCCTGGGATGTGTAGATTAGAGGGATTAGCGGGTAAAATATTTAGGGATATGGGGGTAGGGCCTGGGTGGGATTGTGGTCGGTGCAGACTGGAAGGGCTGAATGGCCTCTTTCTGTACAGTAAGAAGTCTCCAAATAAACCTGTTGGACTTTAACCTGGTGTTGTGAGACTTCTTACTGTGCTTACCCCAGTCCAACGCTGGCATCTCCACATCATCTCTTTCTGTACTGCAGGATTTCTATGATAGATCTCCCCTCATTCTCCGTCTTTCCAAGGAGAACAACCCCAGTTTACCCAATCTCTCCTCATAGCTAAGACCCTCCATACCAGGCAACATCCTGGTAAACCTTCTCTGCACTCTCTCTAACACCTCCACGTCCTTCTGGTAGTGCGGCGACCAGAACTGGACGCAGTACTCCAAATGTGGCCTAACCAGCGTTCTATACAGCTGCATCATCAGACTCCAGCTTTTATACTCTATACCCCGTCCTATAAAGGCAAGCATACCATATGCCTTCTTCACCACCTTCTCCACCTGTGTTGCCACCTTCAAGGATTTGTGGACTTGCACACCTAGGTCCCTCTGTGTTTCTATACTCCTGATGACTCTGCCATTTATTGTATAACTCCTCCCTACATTATTTCTTCCAAAATGCATCACTTCGCATTTATCCGGATTAAACTCCATCTGCCACCTCTCTGCCCAATTTTCCAGCCTATCTATATCCTGCTGTATTGCCCGACAATGCTCTTCGCTATCCGCAAGTCCAGCCATCTTCGTGTCATCCGCAAACTTGCTGATTACATCAGTTACACCTTCTTCCAAATCATTTATATATATCACAAATAGCAGAGGTCCCAGTACAGAGCCCTGCGGAACACCACTGGTCACAGACCTCCAGCCGGAAAAAGACCCTTCGACCACTACCCTCTGTCTCCTATGGCCAAGCCAGTTCTCCACCCATCTAGCCACTTCTCCTTGTATCCCATGAGCCTTAACCTTCTTAACCAACCTGCCATGTGGGACTTTGTCAAATGCCATACTGAAATCCATATAGACGACATCCACGGCCCTTCCTTCATCAACCGTTTTTGTCACTTCCTCAAAAAACTCCACCAAATTTGTAAGGCACGACCTCCCTCTTACAAAACCATGCTGTCTGTCACTAATGAGATTGTTCCGTTCTAAATGCACATACATCCTGTCTCTAAGAATCCTCTCCAACAACTTCCCTACCACGGACGTCAAGCTCACTGGCCTATAATTTCCTGGGTTGTCCCTGCTACCCTTCTTAAACAATGGGACCACATTCGCTATCCTCCAATCCTCAGGGACCTCACCCGTGTCCAAAGAAGCGACAAAGATTTCCGTCAGAGGCCCAGCAATTTCATCTCTCGTCTCCCTGAGCAGTCGAAGATAGATGCCATCAGGCCCTGGGGCTTTGTCAGTTTTGATGTTCCCTAAAAAACCTAACACTTCCTCTCTTGTAATGGAGATTTTCTCGAACGGGTCAACACCTCCCTCCGAGACACTCCTGGTTAACACGCCCCTCTCCTTCGTGAATACCGATGCAAAGTATTCATTTAGGATCTCCCCTATTCCCTTGGGTTCTAAGCATAATTCCCCTCTTTTGTCCCTGAGAGGTCCGATTTTCTCCCTGACAACTCTTTTGTTCCTAACGTATGAATAGAATGCCTTAGGATTCTCCTTAATCCTGCCTGCCAAAAACATCTCGTGACCTCTTTTTGCCCTTCTAACTCCCCGTTTGAGTTCTTTCCTACCCTCTCTGTATTCCTCCAGAGCTCCATCTGTTTTCAGTTGCCTGGACTTAACGTACGCCTCCCTTTTCATTTTAATCAGATCCTCAATTTCCCTGGTTATCCACGGCTCTCGAATCCTACCTTTCCTATCTTTCCTTTTTACAGGCACATGCCTATCCTGCAGCCTTATCAATAGTTCCTTAAAAGACTCCCACATGCCAGACGCGGACTTACCCTCGAACATCCTCTCCCAATCAACATCCACCAATTCCTGCCTAATCCGGCTATAGTTAGTCTTCTCCCAATTTAGCACCCTGCCCGTAGGACAGCACTCATCCTTGTCCATTACTATCCTAAAGTTAACAGAGTTGTGGTCACTATTTGCCACATGTTCCCCTACCGAAACTTTTGACGACCTGACCGGGCTCATTTCCCAGAACTAGGTCCAGTATAGCCCCCTCTCTAGTCGGGCTATCGACATACTGTTCCAAAGAACATTCCAGTACGCATTTTACAAATTCCTCCCCGTCCGGACCCCCAGCTCTAAGCACTTTCCAGTCTGTGCCAGGGAAATTAAAGTCCCCCACTACAACAACCCTATTTTTTCTGCACCTATCCAGAATCTCCTGACATATCCTTTCCTCCACTTCCCGTGGGCTGTTGGGTGGTCTGTAGTACACCCCCAGCATAGTGACTGCACCCTTCCTGTTTCTGAGTTCCACCCACAGCGACTCAGTACATGACCCCTCTAAGTTGTCTACCCTCTGCACCGCGGTAATATGCTCCTTAACTAATATCGCTACTCCCCCACCTTTTTTAGCCCCTCCTCTGTCTCGCCTAAAACACTTATACCCCGGAATATTCAGCTGCCAGTCCTGTCCTTTTAACCAAGTTTCCGTCACCGCAACCACATCCAAATTCCGCATTAGCATTAAGGCCCTAAGTTCGTCTGTTTTACCCGTTACGCTCCTCGCATTGAAGCAGATGCACTCCAGACCTCCAGGCCCACTCAGGTCATCCTCCTCCAGAATGCTCTTCTTCTTAGCTAGCCTTGCCCTGGCCCCCAGCTCAACCCCAGCCTCAGTATTTACTGACCTCCTGTTTTGTTCCCCACCCCCCTGCCACACTAGTTTAAATCCTGCCGAAACACTCTAGCAAAACTCCCAGCCAGGATATTTGCTCCCTTCCAGTTGAGGTACCCCCCAAAATACCCCCAAATAACCCCCAAAATACCCCAAAATACCCCCCCAAAATACCCCCAAATAACCCCATAAAACTATAAATATACATGCAGAGCGGGTAAAGGGCAGACAGTACATATACATACCCCTATAACCCCCACAATACCCCCCAAAATACCCCCAAATAACCCCATAAAACTATAAATATACATGCAGAGCGGGTAAAGGGCAGACAGTACATATACATACCCCTATAACCCCCACAATACCCCCCAAATACCCCCCAAAATACCCCCAAATAACCCCATAAAACTATAAATATACATGCAGAGCGGGTAAAGGGCAGACAGTACATATACATACCCCTATAACCCCCACAATACCCCCAAAATACCCCCAAATAACCCCATAAAATGTACATATACAGTCAGTGCAGGGGCGGCACTGTAGCACAGTGGTTAGCACTGCTGCTTCCCAGCTCCAGGGTCCTGGGTTCGATTCCCGGCTTGGGTCACTGTCTGTGTGGAGTTTGCACATTCTCCTCGTGTCTGTGTGGGTTTCCTCCGGGTTCAAATTAAAAAACAGGTCCTCAAGGGTCATAATCTCCGGATTACTGCCCGAGCCACGTGCAAATTGGCATAGGGAGGCAAGAATAAGGGAAGTTAACACGTGGCTGAAAGAGTGGTGTGGGAAAGAGGGGTTCTTTTTCATGGGACACTGGCATCAGTTTTGGGGCAGGGGGGACCTATACCGTTGGGATGGTCTCCACCTGGACCGAGCTGGGATCAGTGTTCTGGCGAAGAGAGTAAATAGGGTGGTCAATAGGACTTTAAACTAGAGATTGGGGGGGAAGGGAAAGTCAGGGAACCAAGAGGTGAAGGAATCAGTGGGAAGCGTAGCTGCTTAGGATTACAAAAAATCACGAAAAGACAGCACTCAGGAGAGGTTACGATAGTCCCCATCTCACAAAATATGACACAGTGTCTGGAAAGGCTCAGTAAACCAAGGTCCACCACACTACGAAAACAAAAAGGGACGGTCAATAGGGAATTAAAGGTGCTATATTTAAATGCCCGCAGTGTCCGGAACAAGGTAGATGAGCTTGTGGCCCAGATTGTGACTGGCAGGTATGATGTGGTAGGCATCACAGAGACGTGGTTGCAGGGGGTTCAGGACTGGCAGTTAAACATCCAGGGATTCACAACCTATCGAAAAGACAGAGGGGTGGGTAGAGGGGGCGGGGTTGCCTTGTTAATTAGAAATGAAATTAAATCAATAGCACTAAACGACATAGGGTCAGACGATGTGGAGTCTGTGTGGGTAGAGTTGAGGAACCACAAAGGCAAAAAAACCATAATGGGAGTTATGTACAGGCCTCCTGACAGTGGTCAGGACCAGGGGCACAAAATGCACCACGAAATAGAAAGGGCATGTCAGAAAGGCAAGGTCACAGTGATCATGGGGGATTTCAATATGCAGGTGGACTGGGTAAATAATGTTGCCAGTGGACCCAAAGAAAGGGAATTCATTGAATGTTTACAGGATGGCTTTTTGGAACAGCTTGTGATGGAGCCCACGAGGGAACAGGCTATTCTGGACTTAGTGTTATGTAATGAGCCAGACGTGATAAAAGATCTTAAAGTAAGGGAACACTTAGGAAGCAGTGATCATAATATGGTAGAATTCAGTCTGCAATTTGAAAGAAGGAAGGCAGAATCAGATGTGAAGGTTCTACAGTTAAATAAAGGTAATTACAGGCGCATGAGGGAGGAACTGACAAAAATCGACTGGAAGCAGAGCCTAGTGGGAAAGACAGTAGAACAGCAATGGCAGGAGTTTCTGGGAGTAATTGAGGACACAGTGCAGAGGTTCATCCCAAACAAAAGAAAGGTTATCAGAGGGGGGATTAGGCAGCCATGGCTGACAAAGGAAGTCAGGGAATGCATCAAGGCAAAAGAGAGAGCCTATAATGTGGCAAAGAGTAGTGGGAAGTCAGAAGATTGGGAAGGCTATAAAAACAAACAGAGGATAACAAAGAGAGAAATAAGGAAGGAGAGGATCAAATATGAAGGTAGGCTAGCCAGTAACATTAGGAATGATAGTAAAAGTTTCTTTAAATACATTAAAAACAAACGGGAGGCAAAAGTAGACATTGGGCCGCTCCAAAATGACGCTGGTAATCTAGTGATGGGAGACAAGGAAATAGCTGAGGAACTTAATAAGTACTTTGCGTCAGTCTTCACAGTAGAAGACATGAGTAATATCCCAACAATTCAGGAAAGTCAGGGGGCAGAGTTGAATATGGTTGCCATCACAAAGGAGAAAGTGCTAGAGAAACTAAAAGGTCTGAAAATTGATAAATCTCCGGGCCCAGATGGGCTACATCCTAGAGTTCTAAAGGAGATAGCTGAAGAAATAGTGGAGGCGTTAGTTATGATCTTTCAAAAGTCACTGGAGTCAGGGAAAGTCCCAGAGGATTGGAAAATCGCTGTTGTAACTCCACTGTTCAAGAAGGGAACAAGAAAAAAGATGGAAAATTATAGGCCAATTAGCCTAACCTCAGTTGTTGGCAAAATTCTAGAATCCATCGTTAAGGATGAGATTTCTAAATTCTTGGAAGTGCAGGGTCGGATTAAGACAAGTCAGCATGGATTTAGTAAGGGGAGGTCGTGCCTGACAAACCTGTTAGAGTTCTTTGAAGAGATAACAAATAGGTTAGACCAAGGAGAGCCAATGGATGTTATCAATCTTGACTTCCAAAAGGCCTTTGACAAGGTGCCTCACGGGAGACTGCTGAGTAAAATAAGGGCCCATGGTATTCGAGGCAAGGTACTAACATGGATTGACGATTGGCTGTCAGACAGAAGGCAGAGAGTTGGGATAAAAGGTACTTTCTCAGAATGGCAACCGGTGACAAGTGGTGTCCCGCAGGGTTCAGTGTTGGGGTCACAGCTGTTCTCTTTATATATTAACGATCTAGATGACGGGACTGGGAGCATTCTGGCCAAGTTTGCCGATGATACAAAGATAGGTGGAGGGGCAGGTAGTATTGAGGAGGTGGGGAGGCTGCAGAAAGATTTAGACAGTTTAGGAGAGTGGTCCAAGAAGTGGCTGATGAAATTCAACGTGGGCAAGTGCGAGGTCGTACACTTTGGAAAAAAGAATAGAGGCATGGACTATTTTCTAAACGGTGACAAAATTCATAATGCTAAAGTGCAAAGGGACTTGGGAGTCCTAGTCCAGGATTCTCTAAAGGTAAACTTGCAGGTTGAGTCCGTAATTAAGAAAGCAAATGTAATGTTGTCATTTATCTCAAGAGGCTTGGAATACAAAAGCAGGGATGTACTTCTGAGGCTTTATAAAGCACTGGTTAGGCCCCATTTGGAGTACTGTGAGCAATTTTGGGCCCCACACCTCAGGAAGGACATACTGGCACTGGAGCGGGTCCACACGGATGATCCCAGGAATGGTAGGCCTGACATACGATGAACGTCTGAGGATCGTGGGATTATATTCATTGGAGTTTAGGAGGTTGAGGGGAGATCTGATAGAAACTTACAAGATAATGAACGGCTTAGATAGGATGGACGTAGGGAAGTTGTTTCCATTAACAGGGGAGACTAGGACGCGGGGGCACAGCCTTAGAATAAAAGGGAGTCACTTTAGAACAGAGATGAGGAGAAATTTCTTCAGCCAGAGAGTGGTGGGTCTGTGGAATTCATTGCCACAGAGGGCTGTGGAGGCCGAGACGTTGAGCGTCTTCAAGACAGAAATTGATAAATTCTTGATTTCTCGAGGAATTAAGGGCTATGGGGAGAGAGCGGGTAAATGGAGTTGAAATCAACCATGATTGAATGGTGGAGTGGACTCGATGGGCCGAATGGCCTTACTTCCGCTCCTATGTCTTATGGTCTTATGCTCCGGTTTCCTCCCACAGTCCAAAGATGTGCAGGTTAGGTTCATTGGCCATGCTAAAAAAAAAATTGCCCATCGTGTCCTGAGATGTGTAGGTTAGAGGGATTAGTGGGTAAAATATGTAGGGATATGGGGGTAGGGCCTGGGTGGGATTGTGGTCGGTGCAGACTCGATGGGCCGAATGGCCTCTCTCTGTACTGCAGGGATTCTATGATTCTAAACGGTAGACAGTACATATACATAACCCTATAATCCCCCAAACACCCCCAAATACCCCCCAAAATACCCCCAGATAACTCCCAAAATAACCCCAAATAACCCCCATAAAACTATAAATATACAGTGAGAGTGGGTAACGGATAGACAGTACACTGTTATACCCCCCACAATACCCCCAAATACCCCGCAAAATACCTCCAAAGAACTATAAATATACAGTGAGAGTGGGTAAAGGATAGAGAGCACACCAAATACCCCCCAAAATACCCCCATAAAACTATAAATATACAGTTAGAGCGGATAAACGATAGATAGTACACTGATAAATACCTCAAATATCCCCAAATACCCCCAAATACCCCCATAAAACTATAAAGTCAGGTCGATGGGTGACTGCCAGGAGAGGCAGGCAGGTGGTGCAGGAGTCTCCTGTGTCTATTCCCCTTTCTAACAGGTATACCATTTTGGATGCTGCTGAGGGGGATAGCCTGTCAGGGGGAGGTACCAGCAGCAGCCAGGCCTGTGACACCACAGCTGGTTCTGCTGTGGGACAGGGTCGGGCAAAGAGCAAGTGAGCAGTAGTAACAGGGGACTCGCTAGTCAGAGGCACAGACAGGCGTTTCGTGGCCACGATCGAGACTCCAGGATGGTGTGTTGCCTCCCTGGTGCCAGGGTCAAGGACGTCTCTGAGCGATTGCAGGGCATTCTTAAGGGGGAGGGTGAGCAGCCAGAGGTCGTTGTACATATTGGTACCGGTGACATAGGTGGGAAAAGGGATGAGGGAGTGATTGGAGGCAGGAGTGCTGGTGAGAGATTGATTGAATTATTTATTTATTTAATTAGTCAGTTTGTGTTTTTTTTTTGGCCTTTACTTTTGTATTAGTATTTTTCTTAAGTTTAAAGTGAAAACCGGAAGTGGGCTGCTAAGGAGTCTGGGAAAGGTTTTTTAAGCGCGCGAAGTATAAAAGGTAGGCTGCAGTATACAGCGGGCAGTGTCGGGTGCGGGCTGTGGAGGGAGTGGGAAGCTGAGTGAAAGCTGTCAGGGCTTTGGCTCACAGGGCTTGGGCAGAAAGGGCAAGCAGGGGTGAGTTTAAATTCATTTTTGCTGTTTCTACCTGGTACTGGCAAGGTATCTAGAGAGGATGGGTGTGCAGGCAGTGCTATGTTCCTCTTGCACTATGTTTGAGGTGAGGGACGACGACAGTGTCCCTGCTGATTACACCTGTGGGAAGTGCACCCATCTGCAGCTCCTCCAAAACGGTGTTAGGGAACTGGAGCTGGAGTTGGATGAACTTAGGATCATTAGGGACGCAGAGGTGGCCATAGACAGAAGCTTTAGGAATACAGTTACTCCGAGGAATGAAAACAGATGGGTGACGGTGAGAGGGGCTGGGAGGAAGCAGTCCGTGCAGGGATCCCCTGTGGTCGTTCCCCTTAGCAACAAGTATTCCGCTTTGGATACGGTTGAGGGGGATGACATACCAGTGGTGAGCCGCAGTGAGAGGATCTCCAGCACTGTGTCCGTTTCTGTGGCTCGGGAGGGTAAGGGGCAGAGCGGGAGGGCAATAGTTATTGGGGACTCGTTAGTTAGAGGGATAGATAGGAGGTTCTGTGGCAGCAAAAGAGACTCATGGATGGTATGTTGCCTACCGGATGCCAAGGTCCGTGACGTCTCAGACCGTGTTTTCCGGATTCTGAAGGGGGAGGGGAAACAGTCGCAAGTCGTGGTACACATTGGTACCAATGACATAGGTAAGAGAAGGGACGGGGATTTAAAGCAGGAATTTCTGGAGCTGGGCTGGAAGCTGAGAGCCAAGACAAAACATGTGGTCATCTCTGGTACGTTGCCGGTGCCACGTGATAGCGAGTTGAGGAACAGGGAGAGTGTGCAGTTAAACATGTGGTTGCAGGGGTGGTGTAGGAGGGAGGGTTTCAGATACGTGGATAATTGGAACACATTCTGGGGAAGGTGGGACCTGTACAAACAGGACGGGGTGCACCTGAACCAGAGGGGCACCAATATCTGGGAGGGAAATTTGATATGGCTCTTCAGGGGGGTTCAAACTAATTTGTCAGGGGAGTGGGAAAAGGAGTTGTAGTCCAGAAGTCAGTGTTGAGGGTGGTGAGGTATTGGGGAAGGTATCAGGGTCAAGGGTGGGTACCGGTAGACAGGAAGGTGGGTTGAAGTGTGTCTACTTCAATGCAAGGAGCATCCGGAACAAGGTAGATGAACTTGGGGCGTGGATTGGTACTTGGGACTACGATGTTGTGGCCATTACGGAGACGTGGGTAGAACAAGGACAGGAATGGTTGTTGGACGTTCCGGGGTATAGATGTTTCAGTAAGTGTAGGGAAGCTGGTAAAAGAGGTGGAGGAGTAGCATTGTTAATCAAGGATAGTTTAACGGCTGCGGAAAGGCACTTCGAGGGGGATCTGCACACTGAGGTAATATGGGCTGAGGTTAGAAATAGGAAAGGAGCGGTCACGTTGTTAGGAGTTTACTATAGGCTCCCAAATAGTAATAGAGATGTGGAGGAAGAAATTGCTAAGCAGATTATGGATTGGTGTGGGGGTCACAGGGTAGTTGTCATGGGGGACTTTAACTTTCCAAATATTGATTGGAACCTTTGTAGGTCAAATAGTTCGGATGGGGCAGTATTTGTGCAGTGTGTGCAGGAGGGTTTCCTGACACAATATGTGGATAGGCCGACAAGAGGTGAGGCCACATTGGATTTGGTACTGGGAAATGAACCGGACCAAGTGTTAGATTTGGTTGTGGGAGAGCACTTTGGAGATAGTGACCACAATTCGGTGTCTTTTGTTATTGCAATGGAGAGGGATAGGGCCGTACGGCAGGGCAAGGTTTCCAATTGGGGGAGAGGTAATTATGATGCGATTAGGCAAGATTTAGGGGGCATAAGATAGAACATAGAACATAGAACATTACAGCGCAGAACAGGCCCTTCGGCCCACGATGTTGCACCGACCAGTTAAAAAAAAAAACTGTGACCCTCCAACCTAAACCAATTTCTTTTCGTCCATGAACCTATCTACGGATCTCTTAAACGCCCCCAAACTAGGCGCATTTACTACTGATGCTGGCAGGGCATTCCAATCCCTCACCACCCTCTGGGTAAAGAACCTACCCCTGACATCGGTTCTATAACTACCCCCCCTCAATTTAAAGCCATGCCCCCTCGTGCTGGATTTCTCCATCAGAGGAAAAAGGCTATCACTATCCACCCTATCTAAACCTCTAATCATCTTATATGTTTCAATAAGATCCCCTCTTAGCCGCCGCCTTTCCAGCGAAAACAATCCCAAATCCCTCAGCCTCTCCTCATAGGATCTCCCCTCCATACCAGGCAACATCCTGGTAAACCTCCTCTGCACCCTCTCCAAAGCCTCCACATCCTTCCTGTAATGTGGGGACCAGAACTGCACACAGTACTCCAAGTGCGGCCGCACCAGAGTTGTGTACAGTTGCAACATAACGCTACGACTCCTAAATTCAATCCCCCTACCAATAAACGCCAAGACACCATATGCCTTCTTAACAACCTTATCTACTTGATTCCCAACTTTCAGGGATCTATGCACACATACACCTAGATCCCTCTGCTCCTCCACACTATTCAAAGTCCTCCCGTTAGCCCTATACTCAACACATCTGTTATTCCTACCAAAGTGAATTACCTCACACTTCTCCGCATTAAACTCCATCCGCCACCTCTCGGCCCAACTTTGCAACCTGTCTAAGTCTTCCTGCAAACTACGACACCCTTCCTCACTGTCTACCACACCACCGACTTTGGTGTCATCAGCAAATTTGCTAATCCACCCAACTATACCCTCATCCAGATCATTAATAAATATTACAAACAGCAGTGGCCCCAAAACAGATCCCTGAGGTACACCACTTGTAACCGCACTCCATGATGAATATTTACTATCAACCACCACCCTCTGTTTCCTATCCGCTAGCCAATTCCTGATCCAATTTCCTAGATCACCCCCAATCCCATACATCTGCATTTTCTGCAGAAGCCTACCATGGTGAACCTTATCAAACGCCTTACTAAAATCCATATATACCACGTCCACTGCCTTGCCCCCATCCACCTCCTTGGTCACTTTCTCAAAAAACTCAATAAGGTTAGTAAGGCACGACCTACCTGCCACAAAACCATGCTGACTATCACCTATCAATTCATTACTCTCCAAATAACTATAAATCCTATCCCTTATAATTTTTTCCAACATCTTGCCGACAACAGAAGTGAGACTCACCGGTCTATAATTCCCGGGGAAGTCTCTGTTCCCCTTCTTAAACAATGGGACAACATTCGCTAACCTCCAATCTTCTGGTACTATACCAGAGGCCAACGACGACCTGAAGATCAGAGCCAGAGGCTCTGCAATCACTTCTCTTGCCTCCCAGAGAATCCTTGGATAAATCCCATCCGGACCAGGGGATTTATCTATTTTCAGACCCTCCAGAATATCCTGCACATCCTGGGAACAGAAACTGTCAGGGAAAGGCAATAATGAAAAGTGGAACTTTTTCAAGGAACAAATACTGAGTGTCCTTGATAGGTATGTCCCTGTCAGGCAGGGAGGAAATGGCCGAGTGAGGGAACCATGGTTCACGAAAGAGGTGGAATGTCTTGTGAAAAGGAAGAGGGAAGCTTATGTAGGGATGAGGAAACAAGGTTCAGATGGCTCGATTGAGGGTGACAAGTTAGCAAGGAATGAGCTGAAAAAGGGGCTTAGGAGAGCTAGGAGGGGACATGAGAAGTCCTTGGCGGGTCGGATCAAGGAAAACCCCAAGGCTTTTTACTCTTATGTGAGGAATAAAAGAATGACCAGGGTGAGGTTAGGGCCGGTCAAGGACAGTAGTGGGAACTTGTGTATGGAGTCAGTAGAGATAGGCGAGGTGATGAATGAATACTTTTCTTCAGTGTTCACCAAGGAGAGGGGCCATGTTTTTGAGGAAGAGAAGGTGTTACAGGCTAATAGGCTGGAGGAAATAGATGTTCGGAGGGAGGATGTACTAGCAGTTTTGAATAAACTGAAGCTCGATAAGTCCCCTGGGCCTGATGAAATGTATCCTAGGATTCTTTGGGAGGCAAGGGATGAGATTGCAGAGCCTTTGGCTTTGATCTTTGGGTCCTCACTGTCCACGGGGATGGTGCCAGAGGACTGGAGAATGGCGAATGTTGTTCCTCTGTTTAAGAAAGGGAATAGAAATGACCCTGCTAATTATAGACCAGTTAGTCTTACTTCAGTGGTTGGTAAATTGATGGAAAAGGTCCTTAGAGATGGGATTTACGACCATTTAGAAAGATGCGGATTAATCCGGGATAGTCAGCACGGATTCGTGAAGGGCAAGTAGTGCCTCACAAATTTGAGTTTTTTGAGGAGGTAACTAAGTGTGTTGATGAAGGTAGGGCAGTTGATGTCATATACATGGATTTTAGTAAGGCGTTTGATATGGTCCCCCGGCTTATGATGAAAGTGAGGAGGTGTGGGATAGAGGGAAAGTTGGCCGATTGGATAGGTAACTGGCTGTCTGATCGAAGTAAGAAGTCTCACAACACCAGGTTAAAGTCCAACAGGTTTATTTGGTAGCAAATACCATAAGCTTTCGGAGCACAGCTCCTTCGTCAGATGGAGTGGATATCAGTTCTCCAACAGTGCACAGACATCAACCGATGCTATACACTAGATACATCGATGACATTTTCTTCCTTTGGAGTCATGGTGAGCAATCACTGAAACAACTCTATGATGACATCAACAAGTTCCATCCCACCATCAGACTCACCATGGACTACTCTCCGGAATCTGTTGCATTCTTGGACACACGCATCTCCATGAAGGACGGTCACCTCAGCATCTCACTGTACCGCAAGCCCACGGATAACCTCACGATGCTCCACTTCTCCAGCTTCCACCCTAAGCACGTAAAAGAAGCCATTCCCTACGGACAAGCCCTCTGAATACACAGGATCTGCTCGGATGAGGAGGATCACAACAGACACCTCCAGACGCTGAACGATGCCCTCATAAGAATAGGATATGGCACTCGACTCATCGATCAACAGTTCCAACGCGCCACAGCGAAAAACCGCACCGACCTCCTCAGAAGACAAACACGGGACACGGTGGACAGAGTACCCTTCGTCGTCCAGTACTTCCCCGGAGCGGAGAAGCTACGGCATCTCCTCCGGAGCCTTCAACATGTCATTGATGAAGACGAACATCTCGCCAAGGCCATCCCCATACCCCCACTTCTTGCCTTCAAACAACCACGCAACCTCAAACAGACCATTGTCCGCAGCAAACTACCCAGCCTTCAGGAGAACAGTGACCACGACACCACACAACCCTGCCACAGCAACCTCTGCAAGACGTGCCAGATCATCGACACAGATGCCATCATCTCACGTGAGAACACCATCTACCAGGTACACGGTACGTACTCTTGCAACTCGGCCAACGTTGTCTACCTGATACGCTGCAGGAAAGGATGTCCCGAGGCATGGTACATTGGGGAAAGCATGCAGACGCTACGACAACGGATGAATGAACACCGCTCGACAATCACCAGGCAAGACTGTTCTCTTCCTGTGGGGGAGCACTTCAGCGGTCACGGGCATTCAGCCTCTGATCTCCGGGTAAGCGTTCTCCAAGGCGGCCTTCACGACACACGACAGCGCAGAGTCGCTGAGCAGAAACTGATAGCCAAGTTCCGCACACATGAGGACGGCCTAAACCGGGATGTTGGATTCATGTCACATTATCAGTAACCCCCACAGCTTTCCCCCTGATCTTGCAGAATTTCACTAGCTGTTCTGTCTGGAGACAACACACATCTCTTTAACCTGTGTTGAATGCTCCCTCCACCCACATTATCTGTACCTTTAAGACCTGGCTGGCTGTAGAGATTTGCATTCTAATTAGTATTCTGTAACTTGATTTCTGTGTCTGTGCACAGTTGGAGAACAGATATCCACTCCATCTGACGAAGGAGCAGTGCTCCAAAAGCTTATGGTATTTGCTACCAAATAAACCTGTTGGACTTTAACCTGATGTTGTGAGACTTCTTACTGTGCTTACCCCAGTCCAATGCCGGCATCTCCACATCATGTCTGATCGAAGACAGAGGGTGGTGGTGGATGGAAAATTTTCGGACTGGAGGCAGGTTGCTAGCGGAGTGCCAGAGGGATCAGTGCTTGGTCCTCTGCTCTTTGTGATTTTTATTAATGACTTAGAGGAGGGGGCTGAAGGGTGGATCAGTAAATTTGCTGATGACACCAAGATTGGTGGAGTAGTGGATGAGGTGGAGGGCTGTTGTAGGCTGCAAAGAGACATAGATAGGATGCAAAGCTGGGCTGAAAAATGGCAAATGGAGTTTAACCCTGATAAATGTGAGGTGATTCATTTTGGTGGGACTAATTTAAATGTGGATTACAGGGTCAAAGGTAGGGTTCTGAAGACTGTGGAGGAACAGAGAGATCTTGGGGTCCATATCCACAGATCTCTAAAGGTTGCCACTCAAGTGGGTAGAGCTGTGAAGAAGACCTATAGTGTGTTAGCTTTTATTAACAGGGGGTTGGAGTTTAAGAGCCGTGGGGTTATGCTGCAACATGTACAGGACCTTGGTGAGACCACATTTGGAATATTGTGTGCAGTTCTGGTCACCTCACTATAAGAAGGATGTGGAAGTGCTGGAAAGAGTGCAGAGGAGATTTACCAGGATGCTGCCTGGTTTGGAGGGTAGGTCTTATGAGGAAAGGTTGAGGGAGCGAGGGCTGTTCTCTCTGGAGCGGAGGAGGCTGAGGGGAGACTTAATAGAGGTTTATAAAATGATGAAGGGGATAGATAGAGTGAACGTTCAAAGATGATTTCCTCGTGTGGATGGAGCTCTTACAAGGGGGCACAACTATAGGGTTCGTGGTGGGAGATATAGGGAGATATCAGAGGTAGGTTCTTTACGCAGAGAGTGGTTGGGGTGTGGAATGGACTGCCTGCAGTGATAGTGGAGTCAGATACTTTTGGAACATTTATGCGGTTATTGGATAGGCACATGGAGCACACCAGGATGATAGGGAGTGGGATAGCTTGATCTTGGTTTCAGATAAAGCTCGGCACAACATCGTGGGCCGAAGGGCCTGTTCTGTGCTGTACTGTTCTATGTAATACTGTCCTTGACTAACAATGCCACACCTCCCCCTCTTTTACCACCTTCCCTGATCTTACTGAAACATCTAAACCCCGGAACCTGCAACAACCATTCCTGTCCCTGCTCTATCCATGTCTCCGAGATGGCCACAACATCGAAGTCCCAGGTACCAACCCATGCTGCAAGCTCACCCACCTTCTTCCGGATGCTCCTGGCGTTGAAGTATACACACTTCAAACCACCTTCCTGCCTGCCAGTACACTCCTGCGACCCTGAAACCTTATCCATGACCTCACTACTCTCAACCTCCTGTACACTGGAGCTACAATTCAGGTACCCCCCCCTGCTGAATTAGTTTAAACCCTCCCGAAGAGCATGAGCAAATTTCTCCCCCAGGATATTGGTACCCCTCTGGTTCAGGTGCAGACCATCCTGTTTGTAGAGGTCCCACCTACCCCAGAATGACCCCCAATTATCCAGGTATCTGAATCCCTCCCTCCTGCACCATCCCTGTTGCCACGTGTTCAACTGCTCTCTCTCCCTATTCCTCTCCTCACTAGCACGTGGTACGGGTAACATAGAACATAGAACAGTACAGCACAGAACAGGCCCTTCGGCCCACGATGTTGTGCCGACCTTCATCTGAAACCAAGATCAAGCTATCCCACTCCCTACCATCCTGGTGTGCTCCATGTGCCTATCCAATAACCGCTTAAATGTTCCTAAAGTGTCTGACTCCACTATCACTGCAGGCAGTCCATTCCACACCCCAACCACTCCCTGCGTGAAGAACCTACCTCTGATATCCTTCCTATATCTCCCACCATGAACCCTATAGTTATGCCCCCTTGTAATAGCTCCATCCACCCGAGGAAATAGTCTTTGAACGTTCACTCGATCTATCCCCTTCATCATTTTATAAACCTCTATTAAGTCTCCCCTCAATCTCCTCCGCTCCAGAGAGAACAGCCCTAGCTCCCTCAACCTTTCCTCATAAGACCGACACTCCAAACCAGGCAGCATCCTGGTAAATCTCCTCTGCACTCTTTCCAGCGCTTCCACATCCTTCTTATAGTGAGGTGACCAGAACTGCACGCAATATTCCAAATGCGGTCTCACCAAGGTCCTGTACAGTTGCAGCATAACCCCACGGCTCTTAAACTCCAACCCCCTGTTAATAAAAGCTAACACACTATAGGCCTTCTTCACAGCTCTATCCACTTGAGTGGCAACCTTTAGAGATCTGTGGATATGGACCCCAAGATCTCTCTGTTCCTCCACAGTCTTCAGAACCCTACCTTTGACCCTGTAATCCACATTTAAATTTGTCCTACCAAAATGAATCACCTCACATTTATCAGGGTTAAACTCCATTTGCCATTTTTCAGCCCAGCTTTGCATCCTATCTATGTCTCTTTGCAGCCTACAACACCCCTCCACCTCATCCACTACTCCACCAATCTTGGTGTCATCAGCAAATTTACTGAACAAACCAGAGATAACAACTTTGTTTGTTCTAGCTCTAATCTTCCACCCTAACTCCCTGAATTTCTGCCTTACATCCCCATCCCTTTTCCTACCTATGTTTTTGGTGCCTATGTGGACCACGACTTGGGGCTGGTCCCCCTCCCCCTTAAGGATCCCGAAAACACAATATTGCTGTTTGTTATTTATATCAACGATTTGGGTGAGAATGTATAAGGCATGATCAGTAAGTTTGCAGATGACACTAAAATAGGTGGTATTGTAGACAGCGAGGAAGATTATCAAAAATTGCAGCAGGGTCTTGATCAGCTGGGGAAGTTGGCCGAGAACTGGCAAATGGAGTTCAGTACTGATAAGTGTGAGGTGTTGCATTTTGGAAAGTCAAATCAAGGTAAGACTTTCACTGTGAATGGCAGGAACTTGGGGAGTATTGTGGAACAGAGGGACCTTGGAGTTCAGGTGCATGGTTCTCTGAAGGTGGAGTCACAGGTAGATAGGGCAGTGAAGAAGGCTTTTGGCATGTTGGCCTTCATCAGTCAGGGCATTGGGTGGAGAACAAAGAACAATACAGCACAGGAACAGGCCCTTCGGCCCTCCAAGCCCGCGCCGCTCCCCGGTCCAGGATTGAATCCTGAATCCAGGATCCCCGCCCAATTTTCCAGCCTATCTACATACCAATATCCTATACACCGAGCTGTCCCTCACAGCTATGATGCTTTGTTCATCACAACCTATTAACTCACCCCCACCCCCCCATTCCAGACCATGTGATCTCCAGGGAGAGGCGAAAACCCAGAGTGAAAACCCCAGGGCCAATATGGGGAAAAAAAATCTGGGAAATTCCTCTCCGACCCCCTGAGGCGATCGAAACGAGTCCAGGAGATCACACTGGCCCTGATCGGAAAATGCTTCCCAACCCTATTCATTTCCACTTCCACGAACACCATATGAATTCCCTGCCCCCGAGACAGGTTCCCAACTATCCGCAGAAATTGGGAAGTTATGGTGCAGTTGTCCAGGACGTTGGTGAGGCCTGGAGTATTGTGTTCAGTTTTGGTCGCCTTGCTATAGGAAAGATGTTATTAAACTGGAGAGAATGCAAAGAGATTTACAAGGATGTTGCCAGGACTCGAGAGACTGAGTTATAGGGAGAGATTGGACAGGCGAGGACTTTTCTCTTTGGAGCGTAGGAGACTGAGGGGTGATCTTATCGAGGTGTATAAGATCATGAGAGGCATGGATAGGATGAATGCACTCAGTCTTTTCCCAGGGTTGGGGAATGGAGAACGAGAGGGCACAGGTTTAAGAGGGGAAAGAATTAATAGGAACCTGAGGAGCAACGTTTTTACACAGAGGGTGGTGCGTGTGTGGAATGAGCTGCTGGGGGAAGTGGTTGAGGCAGCGACATTGACAACATTTAAAAGGCATTGGGACAGATACATGGATAGGAAAGGTTTAGAGGGATATGGGCCCAATGCAGGGAAATAGGGTTAGCTTAGATGGGCTTTTTGGTCGGCGTGGCCCAGTTTGGGCCGAAGGGCCTGTCTCCGTGCCGTACATTCCATGAATTTATGATTTAAGTGATGAAGAGGTGTTGGGTTGGCTTTGGCTGTTTTTATTGGAGCAGAGAAGCCTGGGGGGTGGGGGGGGGGGGGGGGGGCGACTGTTCAAGATGTACAAGATTATGAGGGACATGGAGAAGATGGGTAAGGAGCAGCTGGTCTCCTTAGTTGAACGAACATAGATTTAGGGGGGATGTGAGGTTAAAGCTTTTTACCCAGAGGGTGGTGAGGGTCTGGAATGCGCTGCCTGGGAGGGTGGTGGAGGCGGGATGCCTCACATCCTTTAAAAAGTACCTGGATGAAGACTTGGTACATCATAACATTCAGGGCTACGGGCCAGGTGCTGGCCAGTGGGATTAGATGGGAGTTCAGTTGTTTCCAATGTGCCGGTGTTCGATAGGCTGAAGGACCTCCTCTGCGCTGTATGATTCTATGAAAAGCAAGGGTCCGAATATTAATCCTTGGAGCTTTCCTCCAGCATTGAGTGTTACTTTCTGCTTCTTATTAAGCCAGTATTGTCTCTACATTATTACTGTCCCTTTTACTCCACTTTTTTCACAAGTCTGTTGTGTGGCACTGTAGCGAATGCCTTCTGAAAGTCCATGGGGGTAATTAGCCCACCCCGATGGCTAATGTTTTAGCGAGTCGGGCCGGGAAAACCGTGTGTGGGCTGATTCGCGGGATTTGTGTGTGCGTTTCCAATGCGCGCGCATCTCCGTATGCCGGATATCTGGTGTGGTCGGGACCACACTGGAAACTGGCGGGAACAGTGGGCAAGTGATTTAAATCTTACTTGAATGTAATTTGAATGTGATTATCAGGCTGGGACTGAATTCTCCGTTGCCCAACAGCATCTCCCATCCCGTCAGTGCAATTTCATTCCGGTGGGGTTCAGGCTAGCTCCCTCGGGGAACTGGTGGGAGACCCCGCTGGAGGGAAGGGGCGGCAATCAGGACCCTTCAGTGGGTCGAGCAGCAGAGGGTTATGTCCACTGGGCATGGGCACTTGGCAGTGCCAGCCCGTGCGCCCTGGCAATGCCCAAGGGGCAAGGTGCCCATGCTCAGGGGGCACCTTGGCACTGCAATCGGGCAGTGCCAAGGGGGCAGGGCCTAAGGAGTGAGACCTAGGGGTCAGGGCCTAGCGGCGATCAGTAGGGATGGGGAGGGGTCCCGCTCCCACTGTCCATGGGGATCGGTCGGAACTGGAGGGAGGGCAGCAATCAGGGCGGGTTGGGGGGTGGTCTGCCTCCTATGTGGGGGTGGGGGTCTGCCAGGGGAGGAGGTCTGCCTCGCATGGGCGAGTTCTGTTTTGCCTGCTTCACTGCTGGTGGGGGCTGGACATCGAGGCGCTCCGGGGCGGGGAGGGGGGGGGGGGTGTTGAGGCCGGCCCAGGAATCCTCGTGGGGGCTGCGATCAGGTCATTGGGGGGGGGGGGGGGGCTATAGGAGCAGCACCATGGGGGTCCTGGGCTTTCCAGCCATCGAGCTGTCCAGCAAACTGCAGGCTGACAGATTGGGGCCACTGCGCAGGTGCAGAGTTCTGGAACTGTCGGACTTCGGCGCGAATACTGTCCCCCCGCCCCGAGCTTTTAATGATATTCACGATTGTGACTTCTGTATCGCACAGAGTGTGGGAGATTCGAGTCTGAACTCCCACTGAAAGTACAATTGTGATTTACACCAGTTTTCCAGCCAATTCAGCATTTAGAAATGTTTGGGGGGAATCCTCCCCTCCGTGTACACTAACTCAACATCATTACCCTCATCCACCATCTCTGTTACCTTCTCAAAGAACACCCACAAGTTAGCTAAATACAATTTCCCCTTTAGAAATCCATGCTGGCTCTTCCTAATCAACCTCCAAAATGGGTGGCACAGTGGTTAGCACTGCTGTCTCACAGCGCCAGGGACCCGGGGCAGCACGGGGACACAGTGGTTAGCACTGCTGTCTCACAGTGCCAGGGACCCGGGGCAGCACGGTGACACAGTGGTTAGCACTGCTGTCTCACAGTGCCAGGGACCCGGGGCAGCACAGTGACACAGTGGTTAGCACTGCTCCCTCACAGAGCCAGGGACCCGGGGCAGCACGGTGACACAGTGGTTAGCACTGCTGCCTCACAGCGCCAGGGACCCAGGGCAGCACGGTGACACAGTGGTTAGCACTGCTGCCTCACAGCGCCAGGGACCCGGGGCAGCACGGTGGCACAGTGGTTAGCACTGCTCCCTCACAGCGCCAGGGACCCGGGGCAGCATGGTGACACAGTGGTTAGCACTGCTCCCTCACAGTGCCAGGGACCCGGGGCAGCACGGTGACACAGTGGTTAACAGTGCTGTCTCACAGCGCCAGGGACCCGGGTTCAATTCCCGGCTTGGGTCACTGTCAGTGTGGAGTTTACATTTTCTCCCCATGTCTGCATGGGTTTTCTCCGGGTGCTCCGGTTTCCTCTCACAGTCTGAAAGACGTGCTGGTTAGGGTGCATTGACCCGAACAGGCGCTGGAGTGTGGCGACTAGGGGAATTTCACAGTTACTTCATTGCAGTGTAAGCATTACTTGTGACTAATAAATAAACTTTTAAAAACTTTTTAAAAATCCCAGCCAAGATGTTTGTTGGAGAGCTGGTGTGAACAAGGTGGACCAAATGGCCTCCTTCTGCACAGTAACAACTGTAACTTTGTGAGGCCTTCACAAAGTTAAGAGTAGAGTTAAGAGAGAAATCAGGAGGGCAAAAAGGGGACACGAGATTGTTTTGGCAGATAAGGCAAAGGACATTCCAAAGAGCTTCCACAAATACATAAAGGGCAAAAGAGTAACAAGGGAGAGAGTAGGGCCTCTTAAGGATCGACAAGGTAATCTATGTGCAGATCCACAAGAGATGGGTGAGATTCGAAATGAATATTTCTCATCAGTATTTACTGCTGAGAAAAGCATGGATGTCAGGGAACTTGGGGAAATAAATAGTGATGTCTTGAGGAGTGTACATAATACAGAGAAGGAGGTGCTGGAAGTCTTAAAGCGCAACAAGGTCGATAAATCCCCGGGACCTGATGAAGTATATCCCAGAACATTGTAGGAGGCTAGGGAGGAAATTGCCGAGATATTTGAATCATCGATAGTCACGGGTGAGGTGCCTGAAGATTGGAGAGTGGCAAATGTTGTGCCTTTGTTTAAAAAGGGCTGCAGGGAAAAGCCTGGGAACTACAGGCCAGTGAGCCTCACATCTGTGGTGGGTAAGTTGTTGGAAGGTATTTTGAGAGACAGGATCTACAGGCATTTAGAGACGAAAGGACTGATTAGGGACAGTCAGCATGGCTTTGTGAGTGGAAAATCATGTCCCACAAATTTAATTGAGTTTTTTGAAGGGGTAACCAAGAAGATAGATGAGGGCAGTGCAGTTGATGTTGTCTACATGGACTTTAGCAAGGCCTTTGATAAGGTACCGCATGGTAGGTTGTGTAAGGGAAATTGTACTGGATATTGTATGAGTTTAGTATGGAATTCAGATTCATAGGTTTTAGTGAAATAATAAAGCAGATTTAGATAAGTAGTGAAAATGGATATGTAACCTAAAGTAACTTCGTGTGACCTAATATAATCAAGTGTAGTCGATATGATTAAAGCGGAGGAACTAGAGGAACTAAAGAAGTAATATAGCAATCACTAATTAAGGAAAGCAAACAATAGCCACTTAAGAAAACAAGGAAGACTGCTCGGTGGTTCAACTTAATAGTGGACCATAAATCAGCAGAGAGAATGTCTTTTTCTTCTAAACACATTCGGCCTTAGTCTACAAAACCACGATTATTATACAAACAGAAAAATTCAGATAAGAGCAAGAGTTATAACCACCATGGTTTAAGAGACAAAGAGATATAACAGGGAGCGACCAATTGCAAAGAAAACAGATAAAGGGTCAACTAAAACTAATGGTGGCCAAAGAAAGGTCGGGCTGTAGGGTAAGATAACAACCAAGGACAGGCTGTAAAAGGGAGAGGAGGATCTTGAAATATGAGGCTGAAATGTACATAAAAGACTGTAAGCCCAAGGGCTCTTTGGAGTGTTCCGGACGTTCCCGACTTTATCTCTTGTGCTGAGAAATAAAGTCTATTGCTTGGAAGATCGCTGCTCAGACTCTCTGTTTTAATTGATGTGAATAAATTGTCGTCCTGGGGAACCACGACAAAATTGGCGCTGCTTAGCAGGGTTGGTGAGAGATCGCCCAGAAAAGCATCTGGAAGGAGTGGCGGAGACGGTGGTCCGACCGGAACCGAGAAGTCCCCAGCCGGCCTTCTGTCAACAAGGTAAGCAGACTTGCATGCATGTAAATCCTTGTTGTCAGAAAGGGGTTTTCTCGAGGCCCGGTGCGCCCGGCTCTCTGCTGGTCCTGGATCTCCCCAACCCAAAAAGATATCCTGCACAGGTAAAACCAAATTGTGTAAAAATTTTTGAGAGACTGAGTCTGATCTGAAGAGCAGAATTTTTGCATGCAAAAGCGCGCTGCGAATACTGTATTGTCTGTGAATGGGTAAAAAGTGAGACGGGAAAAAGGCCGAAAGCTAAAGTAATGCAATTAGGTTAAGTCAAGCGGTTTGGAGCGGGTTTTTCAGGTCACGACTTGCCCAGAAGAGAGTAAGTGTGGGAAAACCTGCCAGTCCAAACCTACCCAGGACCTCGGGTAAGGGACGTCAACCGAGAGGGAGAGAGATCAGTGAGAGATCGCTCTCTGACCTAGTACAGTAGTCAAAAGCACAGGAGTGGATTTTAACCACAGGAAAGGGGAGTAGCAGCTAGAATAGAGGAAGTAAAAGACCAATTTGAACAAACTGGTCTGAGAAAACAGCGTGAAGGACAGAAATAAGAGAGAGAGTCGGAATATAGGTAGGGTAATAACTAACAACTTGAAAAATTACCCTGACAAAACTGCCTGGTGGCAAGATTGAAAATAACTAATCTTTGAATAATAACAAAAACGGAAGCAACACTGGATTGGAAAAAGATTACACACATAATTAACTTAGAGGAGATAAAGAATGAGTGGCCGTATGTAAAATGGGAAAGAGTAGTCGATAGGAATTGGATAGACGAAATAAAATTGGAAACCCTAGAGAAATTAATAAAGGGATCTGACCGATACAGGATTCTTATACACATAGACGAGCAAGTGAAAACCTACTACCCTCTGGCCCGGGAGAGGAAGATAGTGCCGGGACAGGGGACTACGGGGAAGTGGATATCAGGACCCCGGTTAGAATTACAAATAGTGGCAAAAGAAATCCAAAGGAAAGGTAAACAGGGGACTGAGCACGGAAAAACAATACAGCAAGTAATAATCACTGTAATACCTAACTCTGACGGACTAAGTGACAAAAATTGCGACAGTGATCCAAAAAGACGAGTAATGGCGCACCAAGTTAAGACACCAGTGGAGATATTAGGGGATAAGTTCCCAGCCCTTAGGGGAGATATAGAACACGTCTCTAAAAAATGGGCCAAAAGAACAAATAAGACCAATACACAGTGGCCGGAGGAAGGCACATGGTCCATAGAGAGGTGTGAGGACCAGAAGGGAATGATAAAGAACTATAAGATTAAGGATAAATCGAGCAAAAGAAGGGAAAAGTGAGAAAAGGAGTTAGAGATATTAGCCCTATTCCAACAAGAAGGGAAAGAGAGAAGAGGGGTATGGAGGGGAGGTAGAATGCAGATGCCAGTACAACTTGAGGAAAAAGCAAAATTGGAAGATCCAAACGTAGCCCCACCCCCATACTTAGAGAAACAGAGCTCCACGGGACTGTACCCAGTTATATCAGGCACAATGAATTTTGAGGGAGAATATGACATAGAACAGATGACGAAGGAGGGAAGGGCACAAAGGGAGAGAGAAAAGAGACAAGATATAGAGAGATGGAAGGAGAAACAGAAGAGAGTAGTGAAGACGAAGGGAGGCAATCAGTGTTAAGGGTGCAAAGAAAATCAAGGCGGGAAAGGCACCCACCTGTAAAGTTTCCAGATGTGGATAGGAGAGGGAAAAGGGTATTCCCGGTGATTCTGAAGGGTGGCAGACCGCAGTATATCCCTTGGTCAGGTCAGGATTTGCCTAATTTAATTAATGAATTACCCAATATTTTGGATGGGGCTGGAAGGTGGATTGGACAGTTGGAGGCAGGGATGGTGGGAAAAAGGATGGCACTGGGCGACATCAAAGCTCTCCTGACAAAGGTGCTAGGAATGGACCAAATGGCGGAAGTAATGAGACGTGCTGGCATCCCGACCGCAGCTTATGACCCAGCGGTGGATGGGATACTAATGGACCAGTACCGCCAAGACATCTGGCAGGCACTGCGGGATATGTACCCCAATCGAATGGATGTAAAAACCCTAAAGGGAGAGCCACTGGGTGAGGAGGAGAATGCAGCTGTGTATGTGGAGAATCAATTAAAAAGGTGGAGAAGGGACACGGAGAGGGACATTTTAATAGACCCACTGACCAACTCCATGTTCCGGGCTGCAATCCTAGAGGGCTTGCCAGCCCCAGCTAAGACAAGGCTGGAGGAAGTGGTGGGCTTGGACTCAAAAAATTACCGAGAGTTTGTGGATTATGTTGCCCATGCAGTAGAGAGACATCGCAAAGATGAAAAGAATGCAGACAAACAGCTGAAGGAGGTACAACGTAAACTCCTTCAGGCACAGTTGGAGGAGATCAAAAGCAAGGATAAACTGAAGGCAAAAGAGGATCTCGCACCCAGAAAAATAGCACCAATGATGGTGGAGCAAAAGCCAGAGGAAACACCTGCACTAATCAAAGGGGGGAGCGGAGATGGAGGCCAGCCCGTCATAACCTATAACATTTCTGCCTTCCCACTGTCCATGAACCCAGGAGCCTATGGCCTAAATTATCAAAACCCATACGCCCTGCAAAGTCAGACTGACTGGAATAGAAATGGGAAAGGACAGGGAGGTGGTAGGCCACCCTATCAGAATCAGAGAGGACAGGGACAGGTTAATCATCAGACTCCGAGACAGGGACCACTGCCTGGCCCTTCAGGTGTGTGTTGGGGGTGCGGGGAGGCAGGGCACATAAAAAGGAATTGCCCGCGGAATTTCCCCAGACAGGGAGAAAACCAGCAGCAGACAGGCCAACAACTGATCCAAGGATCGCCAAACAGCATCCCGATGTTTCAAGGGCCGGTAAACCATCAGAATTCCCCATAGGGAGGCCCAGAGAACCCCGAAATGGTAGGACAGTACGTACAGATAACAGAAACTGCAGAGCAGGAACCTATAGTTAACGTTAGAGTAGGAGGGATCGAGGTCCCCATGATGATAGACACCGGCGCCACATGTACGTGCATGCAAACGAAATATGCGGATCACTAACCATTGTCAAACCAGTTTGTAAAAACTGTGGGGTTCTCGGGGAAAGTAACATTAGCTCGAATGACGACGCCGGTGCCTGTTACCATTGGAAATAAGACAACCCATGTACCTATTTTAGTATGTGATAAAACTCCTTTAAATCTATTGGGAAGGGATGCAATCCTAGGTTTAGGACTGAAATTAGAATGCACTGAACAAGGAATTGATTTGATGGGAATGTATCCACTTGAAATACCAGGAAAGGAAGGGGTTAATGTATATTGGTTGGGAGATATAGAGGAACAAGTTAAAAAACAGATATGGGAAGTTTGGGGAAAGCTTATAAACACTTGGGTTCCACAAGCCAAATGGCCAAGAACAGA
The DNA here is from genome assembly GCF_964213995.1 of Mustelus asterias. NCBI lineage: Eukaryota > Metazoa > Chordata > Chondrichthyes > Carcharhiniformes > Triakidae > Mustelus > Mustelus asterias. Next base: position 26,138 of record NW_027591241.1, read on the forward strand.
ATTACACAGTACAATGATATTTGATGAAGGGCAGGAACCTGAGATACAGGAGAAATGGGAAAGGGAGGCAGGACGAGAACAGGAAATAAAGTCAGGAAGTATTTTAATCGGACTAGAGGGAGTAGCCCTCACCATTGTTAGGAATGAATGGGTTAACAAATGGTTCTCTGTATCTGGGGCGGAGCCACATGTCACATTGAAAGTGAATCCGGGATACAGATCAAAAGACCTAGGACCAATGGTGTTGAGAGCACAAGATTTAGAATTTGTCCAGACAGACAATGTAGATATTTGGACGTCCAGCAATGGACAAATGACGAAAATAATTTTGGATGTTAAAATGCTTGGGAAACCGAAGCAGATAACAATAGGAGTGCAAATCGAGAAACAGGAACTGGAGTGGAGAGAGAGGTTAGAGCAGGATTTGAACTCCCTCCCGCAGGAGTTGTGGTCCAGACAGGACACGGATGTAGGGAGGGTCAAAAACGCTAATCCAGTTGAAGTCAGATTAAAGATAGGATGCCAGAGGCCGTATAGGCCGCAATACCCAATCAAGACAGAAGCAATTGAAGGAATTAGAGGGACAATTAAGGGATTGATAGAAGCAGGGGTATTAAAAGAAACCCGGAGCAGGTGTAACACACCGCTACTACCAGTGAAAAAGGCGGACGGAGAAAAATGGAGATTGGTGCATGACCTAAGGGCAATTAATGAGGTAGTGGAAGATATGCCAGCAGAGGTTCCAAACCCTTATACCTTGATGACAAATATACCACCTGAATGTAGATGGTTTACTGTAATAGACCTATGTTCGGCATTTTTTAGTGTGCCACTAGCTCAAGAAAGTCAGTATCTCTTTGCATTTACATTCGAGGGGAAACAATACACATACAATAGGATGCCCCAAGGATTTAAACATTCCCCACATGTATTCAATCAGGTGTTGAGAGCAGATTTAGAAGGAATGCAGTTGGAAGGAACACTAATACAATATGTGGATGATTTATTATTATGCACAGGAACACAAGAACAATGCAGGAAGGATAGTTTAAAACTATTGAAAAGACTAGCAGAAGGGGGCCATAAAGTTTCCAGGAAAAAGCTGCAGCTGTGCCAGAAAAAGGTAGAATACTTGGGAAGAGAAATATCAGCAGGACAGAAGGAGATAGCTTCACAGCAAATAGAAGCAGTACTAAAAGTTCCGAAACCACAGACGGTGGGACAAATGATGACATTTTTGGGAATGACAGGATTCAGTTCAGAATGGGTGGAGAGCTATGCCGAAAAAACGCAGGCACTACGAAAGATAATGAAGGAGGCAGGGTGCGGAGAACTAAAAGCCAAACTAAAATGGGATAAAGATGCGTCAGACGCATTTGAGAATATAAAGAGAGAAATGGCACAGGCACCAGCCTTGGCTTTACCGACCTATGACAAACCCTTTGACTTATTTGTGAGTAACAGAGAAGCCGGATTTGCTACAGCAATGTTAATGCAGGAAAATTGCAAGGGTAGACGAAGGCAGGCTGTAGCATATTACAGTACCAAGCTAGACGACGTAGCAATGGGATACCTGGCTATCAAGGCCTGGCAGCAGCTTGGTGGGCGTACGAAAAGGCAGCCACGGTCACAATGGGATATCCGATAAACATACATGTATACCATAAGGTCGCTGAATTGATTGAGCAAGGAAAATTTGTGCTGACACCTGCTAGGATCCATCATTATCGAATGCTAACCACATTTCCAGATATCACGATTATAAAGTGCAACAGAGTAAATCCAGCTGATTACATGCCATTACCTCATGAAGGAGAAGAACATGAATGCTTAAGAGAAGCAAAAACATTTATGAAACTGAGAAAAGATTTAAGAGCAGAGGGACTAGTGACAGAAGGGAAAAGGATACTGTATGTAGATGGCTCATGTTACAGGGATCACTTAGGAAACCACGCAGGCTATGCCATAGTTGAACAGAAAGGGGAAACACTTGAAGTCATAGAAGCAGAGAAATGTGAACAGCCCTGTTCAGCCCAACTGGCAGAACTTAAAGCATTGACCAGACCATGTGAGCTAGCAAACGGGGAAGCATTGGAAATTTATACTGATTCGGCCTATGCCCACGGGGTCTGCCATCTGTTTGGGGCAATATGGAAGCAAAGGGGATTTATGAAAAGCGGAGGAGGACCAACACAACACGAAGGTCAAATCAGGGCTTTAATAAGGGCCATGATGGGTCCAAGGGAATTAGCCATAATTAAGTGTCAGGCGCATAAAAGGGGAGCAGACAGCATCACACAGGGAAACACCAAAGCCGACAAGGCAGCTAAAGAAGCGTCAGGATGCATTGAGGCTACGATAGCCCCAGTAGAAATAGCAAGGCCACACCCAGGGCCAGGTACGGGGGATATCGAACCTCATATCACATTAGAAGATGTAGCACAGTTACAGGAGGAAACCTCTGTAGCTGAAAAGACAATGTGGAAAGATAGAGGAGCACTACAGGGACAACAGGACAGGATATGGAGAAATGGGGAGGGATTAGTCATAGCACCCACATCATTACTAACCGTACTAATTAGCGAAGCGCATGGAGTGGACCACTGTGCAAGAGGAGAAGTGGCTAGGAAGATCAAGAAGGAAGGATTCTGGTCACCATACCTGCAAAACTCGATTGACTCCATACTAAGTCAGTGTGAGGTGTGTGCTCAGAATAACATCAGGAAGGGCATTACTGCCCCAATAGGGCATATACCCATTCCTGAAGGACCATTTAAACATCTATGCATGGACTATGTGGATATGGGAAAGGTGGTGAGGGGGAAAAGATACATGTTAGTGATTATTGATAGATTCAGCAGATGGATAGAAGCAACGCCATCCAAAGATCAAGGATCTGGAACGGTGATTAACTTCCTGTCAAAAGAAATTATCCCAAGATTTGGCATACCCACGCAATTAAGTTCAGACAATGGATCTGCTTTTATAGGAAGGGCACTGAGAGAGACACTCTCGGCACTCCGAATAAAGCAGAAGTTTGGATGCGTATATCACCCCCAATCCCAAGGAATGGTGGAGAGAGCAAACGGGACCCTTAAGGCTAAAATAAGCAAAATTTGCAATGAAACAGGGAAAAACTGGATAGATGCTCTGCCATTGGCTCTAATGCAATACAGGAGTCAGGAAAACAGAATCACACATTTGAGCCCTCATGAAATGATGACAGGAAGAGTAATGCCGGTACCTAAGATCAGGGGATCAGGAGGTCCTACGCTAGAATGTTTAGATCAAAGCACAAAAGAATATATACAACAATTAACTGTTATACATAGAACTATATTTGAACAGGAAAAAGCCAAGGAGGAGGAGAATCCGGTAACAGAACATCAGATCAAGCCTGGAGATCGAGTATACATCAGAAAGTTCCGGAGACGTTGGAACGAACCGAGACGAGAAGGACCGTTTGAAGTCACCAAAGTGTCTCCCACGGCTTTGCAAGTAGAAGGCAGTACACTGTGGTATCACTTAAACCATTGTACCAGAACGGTACCAGGGGTGGGGGAGAGAAGGGAAATTGAAGAAGTACACAGAGTGGATAGAGGTGATAGCGAGGAAGAAATAGAAATACACGGGGAGAATCGTGGGGAGGAGGAACAGGGCCAAGGAAGAACAAAAAGAATAGAGGATGATGAAAGTAGTTCTGTACATGAGCTGGCTGATGATACAAATGCCCAGCCTGAGCCTATTAGTCAAGGTGCCGAGGGAGGTGAGGACAGGGAAGGGGCCCCATTCCCCACCTGGGACTTGGAAACTATTTCCCTTAGGGACTTCCGTGACCCATAGAAAAGGAGAATGGGATACAGAAGACATAAGGGTGCAAAATCAGGAAGATAGAGTATTAAGACGAATAAAACGTGAACGATTAGTGAGCACAAATACTATTTGGGGAAAAGCGCAGAAAAACAAATGGTGGAAATGGGCTGAGTATACAGGTCAGAGAAACAGTGATGGGAAAGAGTGTGTAGTATGCGCATCAGAGAAACCTAACACCCAAGTAACTGATATACCATGGGGATCAGGAGACTGTAGAACCAGGCAACAAAGCTGGAGAAAGGAAAATTGCCGTCCATATACCACATATATACGGTATCATATGATAGGGAATCGGAACTACTCGTATGAGAAGATAGACTGTTCCGGATCCGCATGTGATAACCTTTGTAAAGGTGAGTCGCCGTTGTGTCAATACCACTGCATCCTGTTTGCTGGGGTAAAAAAGGGCATCTACAACTTGACCCACAGATGTCCAAAGTGGCCAAAAACGGCAGTAGACGCGGTCCCAAAGGAATGGAGTGTAGAGCCCAACTTACAAATCCAAGATTGCTATTGGAGGGAAAGTAGCACAGGAAGTAGTGTGGGAAATTACACAGGAGAGTGTGAAAGGATTTGGAATATAACCGATGCTCTTAATCTGATCCTCTCAGGAGAGGGATGGGCACCCCCTCCTTATGTGTTAGACTATCAAGAAAATCAACTGGCCGATCTCTGGTGGCTTTGTGGCCCGGAGAAAGGGCTATTGGCAAAATTACCACAGAATTGGAAGGGACTATGTGCCCGAGTTATGCTTGCCCAGAGCACTGTGATACTACCGGTGGAAAAAGAAATTAAATCACAAAAAGTTAAGAGGGCATATACCCCTGACCCTACGATAAAATTGGACGCAATCGGACAGCCCCGCGGCATCCCGAATGAGTTCAAAGCTAGGAACGAAATAGCTGCAGGGTTTGAATCCCTCTTTGTTTGGATCACACCCAGCAAGAATACTGAGTGGATCAATTACATCTATTATAATCAGCAGAGGTTTATTAATTATACGAATGATGCCCTGGAGGCCTTAGGAGAGCAGTTGGATGCGACCAGCAAAATGGCGTGGCAAAATCGACAGGCGTTAGATTGGCTCCTGGCAGAGAAAGGAGGGGTGTGTGTTATGTTTGGGGATCAGTGCTGCACATTTATCCCTAATAACACTAATCCAGAGGGGTCATTTACACAAGCCATGAATAAGTTAAAAAATCTTAAGAAAGAAGTGAAAGAAAATGCTGGGTTTGGGAATGAGGTATGGAGTTGGCTGGACAGAATATTAGGAAGATGGGGGGCGTGGTTTGCCAAAGCTGGAGCTGTAGCAATCGCAACAATAATCATTCTGGGATTGATATTTTGTTGTTTTTTACCCGCCCTGAGATCCTTCCTTACCAGAATGGCAGCGCGGCAGATGGTGACGCGGGTGCTAAGCAGCTCACGCTCGAGAGAAAAAACAGAGGAATGGGAAAACCTTGAGCCGCCCCCGCTGAGTGGATTCACAATGACCTTGGTCGAAGTTGAAACTCGTCACTCTGTAAAATAACTACAATAGTGGAAGATCATCTTGTGGAAACAACAGCACCTTGCTGAAGTCCGCGCGAAACCAGGAGAACTTAGTCTGTACACAGGAATCAGTCTTTTTCCCTTCCCTAGACAAGAGTGGGAAGGTTTTTGGCTGATGACTGTCAGGGGCAGGCAATCTGGAGGAGCAACCCAAAAATCAGAACCAGGATAGACAAATTATGATAAAGTTAGAATAGGGACACTGATCCCTGACCAAAATAGTCGGCTCCTCCACATCGCCTGCAAAAAGTGATTAAAATAAAATACAAATGGGATTGAGCGAGGGGATTATTTGAGCATGGTAATTGGGATGAGGCTAGGGAATAGCCTCAAAGGGGGGACTTGTAAGGGAAATTGTACTGGATATTGTATGAGTTTAGTATGGAATTCAGATTCATAGGTTTTAGTGAAATAATAAAGCAGATTTAGATAAGTAGTGAAAATGGATATGTAACCTAAAGTAACTTCGTGTGACCTAATATAATCAAGTGTAGTCGATATGATTAAAGCGGAGGAACTAGAGGAACTAAAGAAGTAATATAGCAATCACTAATTAAGGAAAGCAAACAATAGCCACTTAAGAAAACAAGGAAGACTGCTCGGTGGTTCAACTTAATAGTGGACCATAAATCAGCAGAGAGAATGTCTTTTTCTTCTAAACACATTCGGCCTTAGTCTACAAAACCACGATTATTATACAAACAGAAAAATTCAGATAAGAGCAAGAGTTATAACCACCATGGTTTAAGAGACAAAGAGATATAACAGGGAGCGACCAATTGCAAAGAAAACAGATAAAGGGTCAACTAAAACTAATGGTGGCCAAAGAAAGGTCGGGCTGTAGGGTAAGATAACAACCAAGGACAGGCTGTAAAAGGGAGAGGAGGATCTTGAAATATGAGGCTGAAATGTACATAAAAGACTGTAAGCCCAAGGGCTCTTTGGAGTGTTCCGGACGTTCCCGACTTTATCTCTTGTGCTGAGAAATAAAGTCTATTGCTTGGAAGATCGCTGCTCAGACTCTCTGTTTTAATTGATGTGAATAAATTGTCGTCCTGGGGAACCACGACAGTTGTTGCATAAAGTTAAATCTCACGGGATCCAGGGTGAAGTATCTAAATGGATACAAAATTGGCTTCTTGACAGAAGCCAGAGGGTGATTGTAGAGAGTTGTTTTTCAAACTGGAGGCCTGTGACCAGCGGTGTGCCTCAGGGATCAGTGCTGGGTCCACTGTTATTTGTCATTTATATTAATAATTTGGATGGGAATATAGGGGGCATGGTTTGTAAGTTTGCAGATGACATTAAGATTGGTGGCATGGTGGACAGTGAGGAAGGTTATCTGGGATTGCAACGGGATCTTGATCAATTGGGCCAGTGGGCTGACGAATGGCAGATGGCGTTTAGTTTAGACAAATGCGAGATGATGCATTTTGGTAGATTGAACCAGGGCAGGACTTACTCAGTTAATGGTAGGGCTTTGGGGAGAGTTACAGAACAAAGAGATCGAGGGGTACATGTTCATAACTCCTTGAAAGTGGAGTCACAGGTGGACAGAGTGGTGAAGAAGGCATTCAGCATACTTGGTTTCATCGGTCAGAACATTGAATACAGGAGTTGGAAGGTCTTGTTGAAGTTGTACAAGACATTGGTAAGACTTGGAATACTGTGTGCAATTCTGGTCACCCTACTATAGAAAGGATATTATTAAACGAGAAAGAGTGCAGAAAAGATTTACTAGGATGCTACTGGGACTTGATGGATTGAGTTATAAGGAGAGGCTGGATAGACTGGGACTTTTTTCTCTGGAGCGTAGGAGGCTGAGGGGTGATCTTATAGAGGTCTATAAAATAATGAGGGGCACAGATCAGCTAGATAGTCAATATCTTTTCCCAAAGATAGGAGACTCTAAAACTAGAGGGCATAGGTTTAAGGTGAGAGGGGAGAGATACAAAAGTGTCCAGAGGGGCAACTTTTTCACACAGATGATCGTGAGTGTCTGGAACAAGCTGCCAGAGGTAGCAGTAGAGGCGGGTACAATTTTGTCTTTTAAAAAGCATTTAGATAGTTACATGGGTATGATGGGTATAGAGGGATATGGGCCAAATGTGGGCAATTGGGATTAGCTTCGGAGTTTTAAAAAAAAAGGGTGGCATGGACAAGTTGGGCCGAAGGGCTTGTTTCCATGCTGTAAACCTCTATGACGCTGTGACCTCAAAGGACAAAGAAATGTACAGCACAGGAACAGGCCCTTCGGCCCTCCAAGCCTGCACTGACCATGCTGCCCGACTGAACTAAAACCCCCTACCCTTCCGGGGACCATATCCCTCTATTCCCATCCTATTCATGTATTTGTCAAGACGCCCCTTTAAAGTCACTACCGTATCCGCTTCCACTCCCCCGGCAACGAGTTCCAGGCACCCACCATCCCCTGCGTAAAAGATCTGCCTCGTACATCTCCTTTAAACCTTGCCCCTCACACCTTAAACCTATGCCCCCTAGTAATTGACTCTTCCACCCTGGGAAAAAGCTTCTATCCACTCTGTCCATGCCTCTCATAATCTTGTAGACTTCTGTCAGGTCTCCCCTCAACCTCCGTCGCTCCAGTGAGAACAAACCACGTTTCTCCAACCTCTCTTCGTAGATAATGCCCTCCATACCAGGCAACATCCTGGTAAATCTTTTCTGAACCCTCTCCAAAGCCTCCACATCCTTCTGGTAGTGTGGCCACCAGAATTGAACACTATATTCCAAGTGTGGCCTAAGTAAGGTTCTGCAAAGCTGCAATAAGACTTGACAATTTTTAAACTCAATACCCCGGCCGATGAAGGCAAGCATGCCGTATGTCTTCTTGACTACCTTCTCCACCTGTGTTGCCACTTTCAGTGACCTGTGTACCTGTACACCCAGATCCCTTTGCCTCTCAATACTCTTTAGGGTTCTGCCATTTACTGTGTATTTCCTATCAGTATTAGACCTTCCAAAATGCATTACCTCACATTTGTCTGGATTAAACCGTTTGGTTTCCTGGGTCTCAGAGCAGCGCCATTCTGCCCAGCGTCCTGCTACTGGTCTACTTGGACCTCTTTGCAATTGTTGCACTAATTTTCTCTACCACTGCCCTCACGTACTGGCCCCACCCCCGCATCCCACCCCACCCCGTTCCTTTACCCACCCCACTCCCAATAACGTAGGAGGCTGAGGGGTGATCTTATAGAGGTCTATAAAATAATGAGGGGCACAGATCAGGTAGATAGTCAATATCTTTTCCCAAAGGTAGAGGAGTCTAAAACTAGAGGGCATAGGTTTAAGGTGCGAGGGGAGAGATATAAAAGGGTCCAGAGGGGCAATTTTTTCACATAGAGAATGGTGAGTGTCTGGATCAAGCTGCCAGAGGTAGCAGTAGAGGCGGGTACAATTTTGTCTTTTAAAAAGCATTTAGATAGTTACATGGATACGATGGGTATAGAGGGATATGGACCAAATGCGGGCAATTGGGATTAGCTTCAGGGTTTAAAGAAAGGGCGACATGGACAAGTTGGGCCGAAGGGCTTGTTTCCATGCTGTAAACCTCTATAACTATAACCCTCTATAACTAAACTCCATCTGCCATCTCTCTGCCCAAGCCTCCAACGATCTATATCCTGCTGTATGCTCAGATAGTCCTCATTGCTATCCGCACGCAATTCCACCAACCTTTGTGTCGTCCACAAACTTACCAATCAAACCAGTTACATTTTCCTCCAAATCATTTATCTATATTACAAACAGCAAAGGTCCCAGCACTGATCCCTGAGGAACGCCACTTATCACAGCCCTCCATTCAGAAACGCACCCTTCCACTGCTACCCTCTGTCTTCTTGGCGGAGCCAGTTCTGTATCCACCTTGCCAGCTCACCTCTGAGCCCAATGCGACTTCACCTTCTGTACCAGCCTGCCATGAGGGACCTTGTCAAACGCTTTACTGTAGACAATATCTACTTCCTCGAAAAACTCGATCATGTTCGTGAGACACGACCTCCCTTTCACAAAACCATGTTGCCTCTCGCTAATACGTCCACTTATTTCCAAGTGGGAGTAAATCCTGTCTTGAAGAATCCACTCCAATAATTTCCCTACCACTGATGTAAGGCTCACCAGCCTGTAATTACCTGGATTATTCTTGCTACCCTTTTTAAACAAAGGAACAAAATTGGTTATTCTTCAATCCTCCGGGACCTCCCTTGTATGTGGAGATGCCGGCGTTGGACTGGGGTAAGCACAGTAAGAAGTCTCACAACACCAGGTTAAATCCAACAGGTTTATTTGGTAGCACAAGCCACTCGCATTGTCTGTACCTGTAAAGATTTGATTACCTGTAAAGACTCGTATTCCAACCATTATCTTGCAATTGAGTCTCTGTCTATATATGCCCTGTTTGTGAACCCACCTCTCCACTCACCTGATGAAGGAGCAGCGCTCCGAAAGCTCGTGCTACCAAATAAACCTGTTGGACTTTAACCTGGTGTTGTGAGACCTCTTATTATACCTCCCTTGTAGCCAGTGAGAACATAGAACATTACAGCGCAGTACAGGCCCTTCGGCCCTCGATGTTGCGCCGACCAGTGGTACCAATCTAAAGCCCCTCTAATCTACACTATTGCAATATCATCCATATGTTTATCCAATAACCACTTGAACGCTCTCAACGTTGACGAGTCCACCACTGCTGTATGCAGGGCATTCCACGCCCTTACTACTCTCTGAGTAAAGAACCTACCTCTAACATCTGTCCTATATCTCTCACCCCTCAATTTAAAGCTATGTCCCCTCGTGCTAGCCAACACCATCCGAGGAAAAAGGCTCTCACTATCCACCCTATCTAATCCTCTGATCATCTTGTATGCTTCTATTAAGGCTCCTCTTAACCTTCTTCTCTCTAACGAAAACAACCTCAAGCCTCTCAGCCTTTCCTCATACGGTTTTCCCACCATACCAGGCAACATCCTGGTAAATCTCCTCTGCACCCTTTCCAACACTTCCACATCTTTCCTATAATACGGGGACAGAACTGTATGCAATACTCCAAATGTGGCCGCACCAGAGTTTTGAACAGTTGCAGCATGACCTCCTGGCCCTCTACCAATAAAAGCTAACACACCGTACGCCTTCTTAACAACCCTATCAACCTGGGTGCCAACTTTCAGGGATCTATGCACATGGACACCCAGATCCCTCTGTTCATCCACACGACCAAGTATTTTACCATTAGCCCAGTACTCTGTATTCCTGTTACTCCTTCCAAAGTGAATCACCTCACACTTTTCCGCATTAAACTCCATTTGCCACCTCTCAGCCCAGCTCTGCAGCTTATCTATGTCCCTCTGTAACCTACCACTTCCCTCCGCACTGTCTACAACTCCACCGACTTTAGTGTCATCTGCAAATTTACTAATCCATCCTTCCACGCCCTCATCCAAGTCATTAATAAAAATGACAAACAGCAGTGGCCCCAAAACAGATCCTTGCAGTACACCACTAGTAACTGAACTCCAGGATGAATATTTCCAATCAACCACCACCCTTTGTTTTCTTACAGCTAGCCAATTCCTGATCCAAACCACTAAATCACCCTCAATCCCATGTGTCCGTATTTTCTGCAAACGCTTACCATGGGGAACCTTATCAAATGCTTTGCTGAAATCCATATACACCACATCAACCGCTTTACCCTCATCCACCTCTTTGGTCACCTTCTCAAAGAACTCAGTGAGGTTTGTGAGGCACGACCTACCCTTCACAAAACCGTGCTGACTATCCCTAATCAAATTATTCCTTTCTAGGTGATTATAAATCCTATCTCTTATAATCCTTTCCAATACTTTGCCCACAACAGAAGTAAGGCTCACTGGTCTATAATTAGCAGGGTTGTCCCTACTCCCCTTCTTGAACAAGGGGACAACATTTGCTATCCTCCAGTCTTCTGGCACTGTTCCTGTAGACAATGACGACACAAAGATCAAAGCCAAAGGCTCTGCAATCTCCTCTCTAGCCTCCCAGAGAATCCTAGGATAAATCCCATCCGGCCCAGGGGACGTATCTATTTTTACCCTTTCCAGAATTGCTCACAAAGAACAAGAACAAAGAACAATACAGCACAGGAACAGGCCCTTCGGCCCCCCAAGCCCGCGCCGCTCCCCGGTCCAGGATTGAATCCTGAATCCAGGATCCCCGCCCAATTTTCCAGCCTATCTACATACCAATATCCTATCCACCGAGCTGTCCCTCACAGCTACGATGCTTTGTTCATTACAACCTATTAACTTACCCCCACCCCCCCATTCCAGACCATGTGATCTCCAGGGAGAGGCGAAAACCCAGAGTGAAAAACCCCAGGGCCAATATGGGGAAAAAAAATCAGGGAAATTCCTCTCCGACCTCCTCCTCCTTATGAACATCAATCCCATCCAGTCCAACAGCCTGCATCTCAGTACTCCCCTCAGCAACACTGTCCCTCTCCAGTGTGAATACCGACGAAAAGATCATCACCGTCGGGTGGAGGGCTGTTGTAGGCTGCAAAGAGACATAGATAGGATGCAAAGCTGGGCTGAAAAATGGCAAATGGAGTTTAACCCTGATAAATGTGAGGTGATTCATTTTGGTAGGACTAATTTAAATGTGGATTACAGGGGCAAAGGTAGGGTTCTGAAGACTGTGGAGGAACAGAGAGATCTTGGGGTTCATATCCACAGGTCTCTAAAGGTTGCCACTCAAGTGGATAGAGCTGTGAAGAAGGCCTATAGTGTGTTAGCTTTTATTAACAGGGGGTTGGAGTTTAAGAGCCGTGGGGTTATGCTGCAACTGTACAGGACCTTGGTGAGACCACATTTGGAGTATTGTGTGCAGTTCTGGTCACCTCACTATAGGAAGGATGTGGAAGCGCTGGAAAGAGTGCAGAGGAGATTTACCAGGATGCTGCCTGGTTTGGAGGGTAGGTCTTATGAGGAAAGGTTGCGGGAGCTAGGGCTGTTCTCTCTGGAGTGGAGGAGGCTGAGGGGAGACTTAATAGAGGTTTATAAAATGATGAAGGGGATAGATAGAGTGAACGTTCATAGACTATTTCCTCGGGTGGATGGAGCTATTACAAGGGGGCATAACTATAGGGTTTGTGGTGGGAGATACAGGAAGGATGTCAGAGGTAGGTTCTTTACGCAGAGAGTGGTTGGGGTGTGGAATGGACTGCCTGCAGTGATAGTGGAGTCAGACACTTTAGGAACATTTAAGCGGTTATTGGATAGGCACATGGAGCACACCAGGATGATAGGGAGTGGGATAGCTTGATCTTGGTTTCAGATAAAGCTCGGCACAACATCGTGGGCCGAAGGGCCTGTTCTGTGCTGTACTGTTCTATGTTCTATGAAAAATATTCATTTAGTGTCTCTCCTATCTCTTCAGACTCCACGCACAACTTCCCACTCCTGTCCTTGACTGGCCCTAATCTTACCCCAGTCATTCTTTTACTCCTGACATACCTATAGAAAACTTTAGGGTTTTCCTTGATCCTACCTGCCAAAGACTTCTCATGTCCCCTCCTGGCTCTTCTTAACTCTTTCTTTAGGTCCTTCCTGGCTAACTTGTAACTCTCAAGTGCCCTAACTGAGCCTTCACGTCTCATCTTAACATAAGTCTCCTTCTTCCTCTTCACAAGAGATTCAACCTCCTTAGTAAACCACGGTTCCCTCACACGTCTGCTTCCTCCCTGCCTGACAGGTACATATTTATCAAGGACGCGTAGTAGCTGTTCCTTGAACAAGTTCCACATTACAATTGTGCCCATCCCCTGCAGTTTCCTTCCCCAACCTATGCCAGCTAAATCTCGCCTAATCGCATCATAATTTCCTTTCCCCCAAGTGAGGATCAAAAATTTCTCTCAAGGCCCCAGCAATTTCCTCCCTTGCCTCTCTCAGTATTCTGGGGTATATCCCATCAGACCCTTGGGACTTGTCTACCTTAATGTTTCTCCAGACCCCCAAAACTCCTCCTTTTTGATCTCAACATGATTCAAACTATCTATGATGTGGATCTACACATTCTTCCCCAGACTCATCATTCACCAAGTCCTTCTCCCCTGTCCTTGAGTGGACCAAGCCTCTCCCTGGCTATCCTCTTTCTCTTTATATAGTAAGAAGTCTCACAACACCAGGTTAAAGTCCAACAAGTTTATTTGATATCACGAGCCTTTGGAGCGCTGCTCCTTCATCAGGTGAGTGGAGAGGTGGGTTCACAAACAGGGCATAGATAGACACAGACTCAATTGCAAGATAATGGTTGGAATGCGAGTCTTAACAGGTAATCAAGTCTTTACAGGTCCAGACAATGCGAGTGGAGAGAGGGTAAAGCACAAGCTAAAGAGATGTGAATTTGCAAGAAGAGATTTTGCAAGCCCAGGCCAAATGGTGGGGGTTACAGATAGTGTGACATGAACCCAAGATCCCGGTTGAGGCCGTCCTCATGTGTGCGGAACTTGGCTATCAGTCTCTGCTCAGCGATTCTGCATTGTTGTGTGTCGTGAAGGCCACCTTGGAGAACGCTTACCCGAAGATCAGCGGCCGAATGCTCTTGAATGTTGAAGTGTTCCCCAACAGGAAGGGAAGGGAAGAGAACACTCCTGCCTGGTGATTGTTGTGCAGTGTCCATTCATTCATTGTTGTTGCAACTGCACGGTCTCACCAATGTACCATGCCTCGGGACATCCTTTCTTATTCCTGGCGTTTGTGAATGGTGAAGGGGCCCAGGGAGAGAATGAGGAAATGACCCACAGGGATGATCAAGATTTTGTGGGAGAGTTACATTCGCAGAACCCATCGAATCTGCACCAACAGGTGAGAACCACCTAACCTAACTACCCAATCCCACTTGCCAGCACCTGGCCCATAGCCCTGAATGTTATGATGCCAAGTGCTCATCCAGGTACTTTTTAAAGGATGTGAGGCATCCCGCCTCCACCACCCTCCCAGGCAGCGCATTCCAGACCCTCACCATCCTCTGAATAAAAAGGTTTTTCTCACATACCCCCAAAATCTCCTGCCCCTCACCAAAGTTCTAAACAACTCCAACATGAGGGAGATCTATGTAGAAGTGTGATGGGTCCGTGTTCTTGAGTTGAGAAGAGTGAGTTACCTTGGCAGAACGAAGGAGATCATTTATCCTCTTGTGGCACTGGGATGCCTATCCTTTTCATCAGAACATTGTCACTGACAATTACTGTCATCAGCTCCCATGCTGGATTGGTGACTTTGGCTGCAGTTTTTAGCCCAGAGTATGAGAATACATAATGGGGCTCCCACTGTGTGCTAAATGTTTCCTGGTCAGAAGACATTACTTTGCAGCAAATTTTAAGTGTGCTCTCTGCGTGCAGTGGCTGCCTTTAAATATGGCGCCGAGGTGTTGGCAGGGTGGGTGAATCAGGAGCTGCCTGCCAGCAATTCGGCGTACAGCCTGTGCTTGCAAGTGTTTTTCTCGAAGTGCTGCACAATACAACGGAAAAAACAAATCTTTGCTGTTTGTGAAACTCAACACCTCTTTCCCTGGTCAAAATCAGACTTTGCAATCTCTGAGACAAGTTCACCCCCTGTGTCTTTACCAACCAGCACGGATCTTGTTAACATCTAATTCTGGTGCCCTCAGCATAATTGCCACTTAGGCTGGCATTGTCAATGAGCAGACACTGTTAAGCATTGTGGTGCCACCTGGGTTATGAGATTGTTTTCTAAACTCACAGCAGTTCCCTTCATTTGAAATGTGTAACTGAAAATTGATATTGTAAATATCACAGCAGCAATCAGTGATAAAACGTGGATATTTTATTAATTAATAACTAATTTACTAAATCTATTAAACAATTAGTCTAAATGTTGACTAGGTAAGAATGTTATTTGCATATTAATGTAATGTAAATGCTTTAAATATCCACTCTGTACAACTTTACATCAATTACCAATATTTCTGAAAACACACATGCAGTGTTTGAAAAGTCTTTTGTCATCCACGAATGTGCCGCGGGATTGGATGGCAGTTTGATGATATTAACTTTGCAATCTGGATAGCTGGGCAGGCGACTCTGTTGTAATATTCCAATATCCAGGGGTCTGTATAATCACACAATGTCACAAATTCCATCAGCGCTTCCACAAGTTGCCTTGGTCTCTAGCTCATTATTTGCTATGCGGTCATCATAGTCAAGACGTAGGAGTAAAAAATCTATGAAGAAAGTAACAAACTGAATAACTAGTCAGCAAAAAAAGCCAAAGTAATGGTGACTGAATCAGGAACTGACTCTTTATAAAGCGGTGTGCAGTGTGGAATATTTGTCAGTCCACTTTCTGTCATTGGAGATGAGTGTTGCTGATGGTAGCACTGGAGTGCAGGAAAGAGAGAATCTGGTGAATTGGTGCAATGACAATAATCTCCCTCAACATAAACAAAGCAAAAGAGATGGTCGAGAGCTTCAAGTTTTTAGGTGTACAGATCACCAACAACCTGTCCTGGTCCCCCCCATGCTGACACTATAGTTAAGAAAGCCCACCAACGCCTCTACTTTCTCAGACGACTAAGGAAATTTGGCATGTCAGCTACAACTCGCACCAACTTTTACAGATGCATCATAGAAAGCATTCTTTCTGGATGTATCACAGCTTGGTCTGGCTCCTGCTCTGCCCAAGACCACAAGGAGCTACAAAGGATTGTGAACGAAGCCCAATCCATCACGCAAACCAGCCTCCCACCCATTGACTCTGTCTACACTTCCCGCTGCCTCGGAAAAGCAGCCAGCATAATCAAGGACCCCACGAACCCCGGACTTTTTCCATCAGGAAACAGTTACAAAAGTCTGAAGTCACGTACCAATCGATTCAAGAACAGCTCCCTCCCTGCTGCTGTCAGACCTTTGAATGGACCTATCTCGCATTAAGTTGATCTTTTCGCCCTAGCTGTGACTGTAATATTATATTATGCACCCTCCTCTGTATGGTATGCTTTGTCTGTATAGTGAGCAGGAAACAATACTTCTCACCTGCACCAATACATGTGGTAATAATAAATCAAATCAAAAATGAAAATTTATTGCCCATCCCAATTGCTATTGAACTGAGGGGCTTGCTAGGCCATTGCGGAGGGCAATTAAGAGTCAACCATATTGCAGTGACTTTGGAGTCACATGTAGGCCAGCCTGCAGTTAGTAATGGAAATTCAATCACTTCAGCACCATAAATCAGCTTGCAGGAACCTTTTCTGGTAAAAGGTTCAATAGGAATTGTGGAGTTTCACTCACAACATTTCAAGACTTGAAAACTCCCCTCTCCTTGAACTGAGCACCTGTTTGGTACAAGGGCATGTATAGACTAGTGAATGTGTCACTATTTACAATACCAACAATAGTCCAATATCAAACGGACATTTGTCCTAATTAGAATTCAGCCAGAATGATTGAAAATTTTAACACAACTTTTCATCACCTTTGAGCTTATTTGATCTCTGCAGGAATTTGATTTGGATTTATTCTTATATACACCAAGGAAAACATGATTTAAAAAAAGATATTGGGAAAAGAACAAACAATATGGAGGATCATATCAATGTATTTCAGATTTCTGCTTATGTCACGTAT
Organism: Mustelus asterias; assembly: GCF_964213995.1. NCBI lineage: Eukaryota > Metazoa > Chordata > Chondrichthyes > Carcharhiniformes > Triakidae > Mustelus > Mustelus asterias. Next base: position 43,206 of record NW_027591241.1, read on the forward strand.
GAGTATAATTCACACATACATAATTAGAAGCTGCCATTCATCTGAGAACGGGTAGCAAGCGGGGCTGTGTTCCCCCAAGTGCAAGGCTGGTCCAGACATATCTGGGAGTCCAGCGATCAGACCGTGGGGGAACAAGAGGGCCGGCATTGCGGGGGTCACGAGGTTGGCCAGGATTTGAGCTGAAGATTAACTTTTAACATAAGAATAAAACACTAATTAAACAAGAAAAGGTCAACTTCATTCCCCAGCTATATTTTTACAGATATATGGAGATTTATAAGGATTACACAAGTTACAAAATATCTCTTCCACTCTAATATTCTCAGGAGGCGCTGGAGCGAGGCAGCTTCTTGAAAACTGTGTCCAGCATGCATTTTAATTCTACCTTTTACTCTCGTTCTATGCTTCTAAAACTTCATTCTAACGCTTTTAAACTCTCTAACAGTGCTGTAATTCAATACATTCTGCACTCTCATTTCCTTCTCTATGAATGGTATGCTTTGTCTGTATAGCGCGCAGGAAACAATACTTTTCACTGTATGTTAATACACGTGACAATAATAAATCAAATCAATTTAGGGTAGGATCTTGAGTTCGCACTCTCCATCCGTGACATCATCGGGAGGGAATCGATGGAAATCACAAAACCCGTTGGGGATTTGCCCTCTGTCGTTATGTAATCGGACGTGAGCCTGATTTGCATTCATTTAAATATATTTTAATATAATTCTGGCAATAATCAGGGAGTGGGGGATTCCGGTGATGATCGGGGAGTGGGGGATTCCGGTGATGATCGGGGGAGTGGGGGATTCCGGTGATGATCGGGGAGTGGGGGATTCCAGCAATGATTGGGGGAGTGGGGGATTCCAGCGATGATCGGGGGAGTGGGAGATTCTGGTGATGATCGGGGGAGTGGGGGATTCCGGTGATGATCGGGGAGTGGGGGATTCCGGTGATGATCGGGGAGTGGGGGATTCCAGCGATGATCGGGGGAGTGGGGGATTCTGGTGATGATCGGGGGAGTGGGGGATTCCGGTGATGATCGGGGAGTGGGGGATTCCGGTGATGATCGGGGAGTGGGGGATTCCAGCGATGATCGGGGAGTGGGGGATTCCAGCGATGATCGGGGGAGTGGGGGATTCTGGTGATGATCGGGGGAGTGGGGGATTCTGGTGATGATCGGGAAGTGGGGGCTGTGATGATCGGGGGCTTTGGGGATTCTGTGATGTTCGAGGTTGTTGGGGTTGTGATGATTGAGGGGTTGGGGATTCCGTGATTATCGTGGGGGGTTGTGAGGGGTTGGGGGAGCTGTGATGAGTGGGGGGGGGGTTGGGAAGGCCGTGATGATCAGGGGGGGTTGGGGGGGCTGTGATGATGGGGGGTTGGGGGACTGTGATGATCAGGGGGGGTTGGGGGGGCTGTGATGATCAGGGGGGGTTGGGGGGGCTGTGATGATCAGGGGGGGTTGGGGGGGCTGTGATGATCAGGGGGGGTTGGGGGGGCGGTGATGATGGGGGTTTGGGGGGGCTGTGAGGATGGGGGTTTGGGGGGGCTGTGATGATCAGGGGGGGTTGGGGGGGCTGTGATGATCAGGGGGGGTTGGGGGGGCTGTGATGATCAGGGGGGGTTGGGGGGGCTGTGATGATCAGGGGGGTTTGGGGGGGCTGTGATGATGGGGGTTTGGGGGGGCTGTGATGATGGGGGTTTGGGGGGGCTGTGATGATGGGGGTTTGGGGGGGCTGTGATGATGGGGGGCTGTGATGATGGGTGGTTGGGGGGGCTGTGATGATCAGGGGGGGTTGGGGGGGCTGTGATGATGGGGGTTTGGGGGGGCTGTGATGATGGGGGATTGGATAAAGATAGATCTGGTCCTCGGGTTGATGTTCTAAACTGGAAAAAGGTCAAATTTGAAGAAATGAGAAAGGATCTAAAAAGCGTGGATTGGGACAGGCTGTTCTCTGGCAAGGATGTGATTGGTAAGTGGGAGGCCTTCAAAGGAGAAATTTTGAGAGTGCAGAGTTTGTATGTTCCTGTCAGGATTAAAGGCAAAGTGAATAAGAATAAGGAAGCTTGGTTCTCGAGGGATATTGGAACTCTGATAAAGAAGAAGAGGGAGATGTATGACATGTAAAGGCAACAGGGAGCAAATAAGATGCTTGAGGAGTATAAAAAGTTCAAGAAACAACTTAAGAAAGGTATCAGGAGGGCGAAAAGAAGACATGAGGTTGCTTTGGCAGACAAGGTGAAGGATAATCCCAAGAGCTTCTACAGGTATATTAAGAGCAAAAGGATAGTAAGGGATAAAATTAGTCCTCTTGAAGATCAGAGTGGTCGGCTATGTATGGAACCAAAAGAAATGGGGGAGATATTAAATGGGTTTTTTGCATCCGTATTTACTAAGGAAACTGGCATGGAGTCTATGGAAATAAGGCAAACAAGTAGGGAGGTCATGGAACCTTTACAGATTAAAGGGGAGCAGGTGCTTGCTGTCTTGCGGCAAATCAGAGTGGATAAATCCCCAGGACCGGACAGGGTATTCCCACGGACCTTGAAGGAGACTAGTGTTGAAATTGCAGGGGCCCACCACGGGTGAGGTGCCGGATGATTGGCGGAGAGCTCATGTTGTTCCGTTGTTTAAAAAAGGCTCAAAAAGTAATGCGGGAAATTATAGGCCGGTAAGTTTGACGTCAGTAATAGGTAAATTATTGGAAGGAGTACTAAGAGATAGGATCTACAAATATTTGGATAGACAGGGACTTATTAGGGAAAGTCAACATGGCTTTGTGCGTGGTAGGTCATGTTTAACCAATCTATTAGAGTTTTTTGAGGAGGTTACCAGGAAAGTGGATGAAGGGAAGGCAGTGGATGTTATCTACATGGACTTCAGTAAGGCCTTTGACAAGGTCCCGCGTGGGAGGTTAGTTAGGAAGGTTCAGTCGCTAGGTATACATGGAGAGGTAGTAAATTGGATTAGACATTGGCTCAATGGAAGAAGCCAGAGAGTGGTAGTGGAGGATTGCTTCTCTGAGTGGAGGCCTGTGACTAGTGGTGTGACGCAGGGATCAATGCTGGGTCCATTGTTGTTTGTCATCTATATCAATGATCTGGATGATAATGTGGTAAATTGGATCAGCAAATTTGCTGATGATACGAAGATTGGAGGTGTGGTGGACAGTGAGGAAGGTTTTCAAAGCTTGCAGAGGGATTTGGACCAACTAGAAAAATGGGCTGAAAAATGGCAGATGGAGTTTAATGCAGACAAGTGTGAGGTATTGCATGTTGGAAGGACAAACCAAGGTAGAACATACAAGGTAAATGGTAGGACACTGAAGAGTGCAGTAGAACAGAGGGATCTGGGAATACAGATACATAATTCCCTAAAAGTGGCGTCACAGGTAGATAGGATCGTAAAGAGTGCTTTTGGTACATTGGCCTTTATAAATCAAAGTATTGAGTATAAGAGTTGGAATGTTATGGTGAGGTTGTATAAGACATTGGTGAAGCCAAATTTAGAGTATTGTGTGCAGTTTTGGGTCACCTAATTCCCGGAAGGATATTAATAAGGTTGAAAGAGTGCAGAGAATGTTTACAAGGATGTTGCCGGGACTTGAGAAACTGAGTTACAAAGAAAGGTTGAATAGAACAAGAACAAAGAACAAAGAACAATACAGCACAGGAACAGGCCCTTCGGCCCTCCAAGCCCGCGCCGCTCCCCGGTCCAGGATTGAATCCTGAATCCAGGATCCCCGCCCAATTTTCCAGCCTATCTACATACCAATATCCTATCCACCGAGCTGTCCCTCACAGCTACGATGCTTTGTTCATTACAACCTATTAACTTACCCCCACCCCCCCATTCCAGACCATGTGATCTCCAGGGAGAGGCGAAAACCCAGAGTGAAAAACCCCAGGGCCAATATGGGGAAAAAAAAATCTGGGAAATTCCTCTCCGACCCCCTGAGGCGATCGAAACGAGTCCAGGAGATCACAATGGCCCCGATCGGAAAATGCTTCCCAACCCTAGTCATTTCCACTTCCACGAACACCATATGAATTCCCTGCCCCCGAGACAGGTTCCCAACTATCCGCAGTCTCACTCTGTACTGGCACCAGCAAGATGATCGTAGAATGAAGCCTTGAAACGAGAAACCAGGAACAATTAGCCCGCGCCGCTCCCTGGTCCAAACTAGACCACTCTTTTGTATCCCTCCATTCCCACTCCGTTCATATAGCTGTCTAGATAAGTCTTAAACGTTCCCAGTGTGTCCGCCTCCACCACCTTGCCCGGCAACACATTCCAGGCCCCCACGACCCTCTGTGTGAAATATGTCCTTCTGATATCTGTGTTAAACCTCCCCCCCTTCACCTTGAACCTATGACCCCTCGTGAACGTCACCACCGACCCGGGGAAAAGCTTCCCACCGTTCACCCTATCTATGCCTTAGGTTAGGACTTTATTCCCTGGGGCGTAGAAGAATGAGGGGAGATTTGATAGAGGTGTATAAAATTATGATGGGTATAGATAGAGTGAATGCAAGCAGGCTTTTTCCACTGAGGCGAGGGGAGAAAAAAACCAGAGGACATGGGTTAAGAGTGAAGGGGGAAAAGTTTAAAGGGAATATTAGGGGGGGCTTTTTCACACAGAGAGTGGTGGGAGTGTGGAATGAGCTGCCAGATGAAGTGGTGAATGCGGGGTCACTTTTAACATTTAAGAAAAACTTGGATGGGTTCATGCATGAGAGGGGTGTGGAGGGATATGGTCCAAATGCAGGTCAGTGGGACTGGGCAGAAAAATGGTTCGGCACAGACAAGAAGGGCCACAAGGCCTGTTTCTGTGCTGTAATGTTCTATGGCTCTATGGTTCTATGGTTGGGGGGGCCGCGATGATTGGGGGAGTTGGGGGGGCTGTGATGATCGGGGGAGGATTGGGGATTCCGTGATGATCGGGGTGGGTTGAGGGGGCTGTGATGATCGGGGGGGGGGGGCTCTAATGATTGGGGGGGGCTGTGATGATCAGGGAGGTTGAGGGGGCTGTGATGATCGAGGGGGCTCTGATGATCGGGGGGTCTGTGATGATCGGTGGTTGGGGATTCCGTGATGATGGGGGGAAGGGGGAGGCTTTGATGATTGGGTGGCGGTTTGGGGGGACTGTTATGATCGGAGGGTTTTGGGGGTCTGTTATGATCGGGCAGGTTTTGGGGGGCTGTGATGATCAGGGGATGTCGGGTGGGCTGTGATGATCGAAGGGTTGAGAGGGCTGTTATGATCTGTGGGGTTGGCGGGGCTGTGATGATCGGTGAGGTTTGGGGGGGTTGTAATGATCTGGGGGTTGGGGATTCTGTGATGATCGGGGCCTTTGGGGGTTTGTGATGATCGGGGGGTTTGGGGGGGGCTGTGATGATTGGGGGGGTTGGGGATTCTTTGATGAGCGAGAGGGTTGGGGGGGGCTGTGATGATCGGGGGAGTTGGGGAGGCTGTGATGATCGAGGCGGGTTTGGGGGGGTGTGATGGTCGGGGGGTTTGGGGAGGCTGTGATGATCGAGGCGGGTTTGGGGGGGATGTGATGGTCGGGGGGGTTGGGGAGGCTGTGATGATCGAGGCGGGTTTGGGGGGGATGTGATGGTCGGGGGGGTTGGGGAGGCTGTGATGATCGAGGCGGGTTTGGGGAGGCTGTGATGGTCGGGGGGTTTGGGGGGGGCTGTTATGATTGGGGAGGTTTTGGGGGGCTGTGATGATCATGGGGGTTTGGGGGGGCTGTTATGATTGGGGAGGTTTTGGGGGGTTGTGATGATCATGGGGGTTTGGGGGGGCTGTGATGATCGGGGGGGGGGTTTGGGGGGCTGTGATGATCGGGGATGGTTCAGGATTCTGTGATGATCAGGAGGAGTTGGGGAGGCAGTGATGTTCGGGGGGTTTGGGGGGGCTGTGATGATTGGGGGGGCTGTGATGATCGGGGGTTTGGGGGGCTGTGATGATCGGGGGGTTTGGGGGGGCTGTGATGATCGGGGGGTTTGGGGGGGCTGTGATGATCGGGGGGTTTGGGGGGGCTGTGATGATTGGGGGGGCTGTGATGATCGGGGGTTTGGGGGGGCTGTGATGATCGGGGGGTTTGGGGGGGCTGTGATTATCAGGGGGTTTGGGGGTCTGTTATGATCGGGGGGGTTTCGGGGGGCTGTGATGATCGGGAGGGTGTTGGGGAGGCTAAAGAACAAAGAACAAAGAACAGTACAGCACAGGAAACAGGCCCTTCGGCCCACCAAGCCTGTGCCGCTCCTTGGTCCAACTAGACCAATCGTTTGTATCCATCCATTCCCAGGCTGCTCATGTGACTATCCAGGTAAGTCTTAAACAATGTCAGCGTGCCTGCCTCCACCACCCTATTTGGCAGCGCATTCCAGCCCCCACCACCCTCTGTGTAAAAAACATCCCTCTAATATCTGAGTTATACTTCGCCCCTCTCAGCTTGAGCCCGTGACCCCTCGTGATCGTCACTTCTGATCTGGGAAAAAGCTTCCCACCGTTCACCCTATCTATACCCTTCATAATCTTGTACACCTCTATTAGATCTCCCCTCATTCTCCATCTTTCCAGGGAGAACAACCCCAGTTTACCCAATCTCTCCTCATAGCTAAGACCCTCCATACCAGGCAACATCCTGGTAAACCTTCTCTGCACTCTCTCTAACGCCTCCACGTCCTTCTGGTAGTGCGGCGACCAGAACTAGACGCAGTACTCCAAATGTGGCCTAACCAGCGTTCTATACAGCTGCATCATCAGACTCCAGCTTTTATACTCTATACCCCGTCCTATAAAGGCAAGCATACCATATGCCTTCTTCACCACCTCCTCCACCTGTGTTGCCACCTTCAAGGATTTGTGGACTTCCACACCTAGGTCCCTCTGTGTTTCTATACTATTGATGGCTCTGCCATTTATTGTCTAACTCCTCCCTACATTAGTTCTTCCAAAATGCATCACTTCGCATTTATCCGGATTAAATTCCATCTGCCACCTCTCCGCCCAATTTTCCAGCCTATCTATATCTTGCTGTATTGCCCGACAATGCTCATCGCTATCCGCAAGTCCAGCCATCTTCGTGTCATCCGCAAACTCTTACACAGCGCCAACAGAAGGTTGGGGGGTTGTGATGAAGGCCGCGGGGGGGGGGAGCGGTGGTTGGCGGGGCAGTGATGATCGAGGGCGTTGGGCGGGGCTGTGATGATCGGGGGGGTTGGGGATTCTGTGATGATCGGGGGGTTGGGGGGGCTGTGATGATGGGGGGGTTGGGGGGCTGTGATGATCGGGGGGTTGGGGGGGCTGTGATGATGGGGGGGTTGGGGGGCTGTGATGATCGGGGGGGTTGGGGATTCTGTGATGATCGGGGGGGGGGGGGTTGGGGCTGTGATGCTTGGGGGGTGTTGGGGATTCTGTGATGATCGGGGTGGGGTTGGGGGTACTGTGATGATGGGGGGGGTTGGGGGGGCTGTGATGATGGGGGGGTTCGGGGGGCTGTGATGATCGGGGGGGGGTTGGGGGGTCTGTGATGATGGGGGGTTGGGGGGCTGTGATGATCGGGGGGGGGCTGTGATGATGGGGGGGTTGGGGGGGCTGTGATGATCGGGGGGGGTTGGGGATTCTGTGATGATCGGGGGGGTTGGGGGGGCTGTGATGATGGGGGGGTTCGGGGGGCTGTGATGATCGGGGGGGGGTTGGGGGGGCTGTGATGATGGGGGGGGGTTGGGGGGGCTGTGATGATCGGGGGGGGTTGGGGGGGGCTGTGATGATGGGGGGGTTGGGGGGCTGTGATGATCGGGGGGGTTGGGGATTCTGTGATGATCGGGGGGAGGGGGGGTTGGGGCTGTGATGCTTGGGGGGTGTTGGGGATTCCGTGATGATCGGGGTGGGGTTGGGGGGACTGTGATGATCGGGGGGGTGTTGGGGGGGCTGTGATGATCGGGGGGTGTTGGGGGGGCTGTGATGATCGGGGGGGGTTGGGGGGCTGTGACGATGGGGGGGGGTTGGGGATTCTGTGATGATCGGGGGGGGTTGGGGGGGCTGTGATGATGGGGGGGTTGGGGGGGGCTGTGATGATGGGGGGGTTCGGGGGGCTGTAATGATCGGGGGGGGGTTGGGGGGTCTGTGATGATGGGGGGGTTGGGGGGGGCTGTGATGATGGGGGGGTTCGGGGGGCTGTGATGATCGGGGGGGGGTTGGGGGGTCTGTGATGATGGGGGGGTTGGGGGGCTGTGATGATCGGGGGGGGGCTGTGATGATGGGGGGGTTGGGGGGGCTGTGATGATCGGGGGGGTTGGGGATTCTGTGATGATCGGGGGGGTTGGGGGGGGCTGTGATGATGGGGGGGTTCGGGGGGCTGTGATGATCGGGGGGGGTTGGGGGGGCTGTGATGATGGGGGGGTTGGGGGGGCTGTGATGATCGGGGGGGGTTGGGGGGGGTTGGGGGGGCTGTGATGATGGGGGGGTTGGGGGGCTGTGATGATCGGGGGGGGGGGTTGGGGGGGCTGTGATGATGGGGGGGTTGGGGGGGCTGTGATGATCGGGGGGTTGGGGATTCTGTGATTATCTGCGGGGCTTGGCAGGGATCCCACATGGGATTCTTATTAAGAAGGTAAATGCACGTGTACAGGGTGATCTGACACGGTGGGTTCATAATTGGCTTAGTGGTAGGAGACAGAGGGTGGTGACAGACGGCTGCTTCAGTGACTGGAGGCCAGTGACCAGTGATGTACCACAGGGATCCGTGCTGGGCCCCATATTGTTCCTCATTTATATAAATGACATCGATGACTATGTGGGGGGTAGGATCAGTCAGTTTGCCGATAACACACAGAGAGGCCGGGTGGTTAACAGTGAGGTTGAGTGTCTTGGGCTACAGGAAGATATAGATGAGGTGGTCACATGCGCGGATAAGTGGCAGATGGAATTTAACCCTGAAAAGTGTGAGGTGACGCACTTTGGAAGGAGTAATTTAACAAGGAAGGATACTATGAATGGTAGGGCACGAGGAAGTTCTGTGGAACAAAGGGACCTTGGCGTGTTTGTTCACAGATCTCTGAAGTCTTTAAAGTTTGTTTATTAGTCTCAAGTAAGGGTTACATTAACACCGCAATGAAGTTACTGTGAAATTCCCTTAGTCGCCACACTCCGGCACCTGTTCGGGTCAATGCATCTAACCAGCACGTCTTTCAGACTGTCGGAGGAAACCAGAGGAAACCCACACAAACAGTGACCCAAGCCGGGAATCGAACCCAGGTCCCTGGCACTGTGAGGCAGCAGTGCTAACCACTGTGCCACCATGCCGCCCTTGTGAGTAGGGTGATGAAAAAGACATACAGGACACATGTCTTTCTCAATCGGGGTATAGATTACAAAAGCAGAGAGGTCATGATGGAGTTGTATAGAACTTTGGTGAGGCCACAGCTGGAGCACTGTGTGCAGTTCTGGTCGCCACATTATAGGAGGAATGTGATTGTATTGCAGGGGGTGCAGAGGAGATTCACCAGGATGCTGCCTGGGATGGAGCATTTCAGTTATGAAGAGTGGTTGCACAGGCTTGGATTGTTTTCGTTGGAGCAGAGAGGACTGAAAGGCGACCTGATTGAGGTGTTCAAGATTATGAGACACAGACAGAGTGGATAGTTGAAGGGTCGGTCACAAAGAACAGTACAGCACAGGAACAGGCCCTTCAGCCCTCCAAGCCCGTGCCAATCATGATGTCTGCCTCAACTAAAATCGTAAGCACTTACAGAGTCCGTATCCTTCCATTCCCATCCTATTCATGTCTTCGTCTAGTTGCCCCTTTAATGCTGCTATCGTTCCTGCTCCCACCCCCTCCCCGGGCAGCGTGTTCCAGACATTCACCACCCACTGTGTAAAAAACATGTCTCGCACATCTCCTCTAAACTTTTCCCCACGCACCTTAAACCTATGTCCCCTCACACTTGACTTCTCTACCCTCGGAAAGAGCATCTGACTATCGACTCTGTCCATGCCACTCATAATCTTGTAAACCTCTATCAGGTCACCCCCCAACCTCTGTCGTTCCAGTGAGAACAAACCAAATTTATCCAACCTCTCCTCATAGTTAAACCCTGCAGACTAGGCAACATCCTGGTAAACCTCTTCTGTACCTTCTCCAAAGCATCCACATCATGGCGACCAGAGTTGTACACAATATTCTAAATGAGGCCTAACTAAGGTTCTACAAAGCTGCAAAATGACCTGCCAATTTTTATACTCAATGCCCCCAGCCGATGAAGGCAAGCATGCTGTATATCTTCTTGATTACCTTCTCCACCTGCGTTGCCACTTTCAGTGATCGATGGACATGTACACTCAGATCTCTCAGCTTGTCAATACTCCCAAGGGTTTATGCGAATAGGGCCTTGGTGGGACTGTGGTTAGTATAGACTTGATGGGCTGAATGGCCTTCTTCTGCACTGTAGAGTCATAGAGGTTTACAGCATGGAAACAGGCTCTTTGACCCAACTTGTTAATGCCGCCCTTTTTTTCAACCCCGAAGCTAATCCCAATTACCCGCATTTGGCCCATATCCTTCTATACCCATCGTACCCATGGTACTATCTAAATGCTTTTTAAAAGATAAAATTGTACCCGCCTCTACTACTACCTCTGACAGCTTGTTCCAGACACTCGCCACCCTCTATATGAAAACAATTGCCCCTCTAGACACTTTTGTATCTCTCACCTCTCACCTTAAACCTATGCCCTCTAGTTTAGAATCCCCTACCTTTGGGAAAAAATATTGACTATCTAGCTGCTCTGTGCCCCTCATTATTTTATAGACCTCTATAAGATCGCCCCTCAGCCTCCTATGCTCCAGAGAAAAAAGTCCCAGTCTATTCAGCCTCTCCTTATAACTCAATCCATCAAGTCCTGGTAGCATCCTAGTAAATCTTTTCTGCACTCTTTCTAGTTTAATAATATCCTTTCTATCATAGGGTGACCAGAATTGCACACAGTATTCCAAGTGTGGCCTTACCAATGTCTTGTACAACTTCAACAAGACGTCCCAACTCCTGTATTCAATGTTCTGACCAATGAAGTGGAGATGCCGGCGTTGGACTGGGGTAAACACAGTGAGAAGTTTAACAACACCAGGTTAAAGTCCAACAGGTTTATTTGGTAGCAAAAGCCACACAAGCTTTCGGAGCCTTAAGCCCCTTCTTCAGGTGAGTGGGAATTCTGTTCACAAACAGGGCATATAAAGACACAAACTCAATTTACATGAATAATGGTTGGAATGCGAATACTTACAGCTAATCAAGTCTTTAAGATACAAACAAACTCACGTTGTTTGTATCTTAAAGACTTGATTAGTTGTAAGTATTCGCATTCCAACCATTATTCATGTAAATTGAGTTTGTGTCTTTATATGCTCTGTTTGTGAACAGAATTCCCACTCACCTGAAGAAGGGGCTTGGGGCTCCGAAAGCTTGTGTGACTTTTGCTACCAAATAAACCTGTTGGACTTTAACCTGGTGTTGTTAAACTTCTTACTGTGCTGACCGATGAAACCAAGCATGCTGAATGCCTTCTTCACCACTCTGTCCACCTGTGACTCCACTTTCAGGGAGCTATGGACATGTACCCCTAGATCTCTTTGTCGGAACTTTATGATTCCATGATTCATCCTCACAGGAACATGCAGGTCCTGAATTCCAATCAACTGACACTTGAAAGACTCTCACATGTCGGATGTTGATTTACCCTCAAACAACCTCCCCCAAACTACACTCTCCAGATCCTGCCTAATATTATTGTAGTCTTCCCCCAATTTAACACCTTGCCTGAGGACCACTCTTGTCCTTATCCACAAGCACCTTAAAACCTATGGAATTGTGGTCACTGTTCCCGAACTGCTCCCCGACTGAAACGGCGATCACCTGGCCGGGCTCATTCCCCAATACCAGGTTCAGTATGGCTCCTTCCCGAGTTGGACTATCTACATACTATTTCAGGAAGCCCTCCTGGATGCTCCTTACAAACCATACCCCATCCACACCCCCAGCACTCAGTGAGTCCCAGTCAATATAGGGAAAGTTAAAATCACCCAACACAACAACCCTGTTGTTTTTGCATCTTTCCAAAATCTGTCTACACATCTGGTCCTCTATCGCTTTTGTTAGCGCGAGTGGGCGAATACGTCCACTACGGACCCAGAATCAGGTTCAACAATGGCACAGCTTTATTGCTTTACGTCGACGGAGGTACAATCAGGACATACACACAATAACAGTCCTGAAGGCACTCTGAAGGCCCGCCAAAACGGGTTATAGTTATAGTCATTTTCTGTAGTTGATGTGTAAATGGTTTGTTTATGGTTTTCTGATATGGTCATCCTGTTTAATGGGTTTTTAGGTGCGGAGTTGATGTGTTAAGTCTGGTGATTGCCCAGTCTAGGGAGGTGAGAATTGTCTGAGATCTCCGGAGTTTCTTATACAATAGGTGTTTAATTGGATATCAAGAAGTCTTCCAGGTCTCAGAGACCTTCTGAAGTGTTTGATAAGGGCTTCCTGATATCCTTGGAGCTAATTTAATTAAATGGAAGGGTATGCTAATGTGAGTTCCTGAGTCCTTTTGTCAGCCTTGTTTCTGTGTTTTAAAAGACCTGCTTGTCTGTTCACACTTTGTGCCTGGGTGCTGCTTTGTCCTGTTTCATTTATTTGATTTTATTCTAAGAAATATTTAATCAAAGGAATCACAGAAATTTGTGTCCGCTTACAGTTCCCCCCTGTCGGTCGGGAGTGGACTTGTTCCACCTCCCTCAGACCGACAAACTTTTGTGTCCGGTGCTCCCTGCCTCTGCATGCTGCAGTTGAACAGTTTAGGGGAGCCCCGGGAGCTTGTCAAATTAAGTGTATGCGGGAGTAATCCTCCCGATCTGTTAACTGTCCGACCACGCCAATTGTCCTAACTAAGTTTTTACGTGATTTTGTTTTCTTCCGCTGGCGGTATGTGTAGCATGTCGCTACTCCCCAGGAAAGTGCGAAGATGAGTTGGATGACAACCAGTGTATGTGAAATGATTCAGACCCAGGGGTGAATGTTTACGTTTAGACCCCAGTCCCACACCTTCTGTGCCCATGTTTGGCTTTGCAATGCCGTATCGGTGTCCTGCTCCAAGGTTTTGATATGTGATTGTAGCTGATGGTATAACCGGACGGAGTTTCCTACTCTGAGTCGGAGCTCCCTTAGGACTTCAGTCAGGTGTGGGATGGGGGCTTGCTCGGGTTCCTGATAGTCTTTTAAGTTATCCTTTAGAGGGTCTGTGGCATTAAAAGTTACTGTCGGTCTATTTCGGATATTGGTGATGTGAGCCTGACCTATAGTGACTGGTCTGCGTGGGGTGAAACAGAAGTTTGGGTTGGGGATTGGGCATGTTAGTCCATTGTATATAAATGATCTACGTGTGGTGTGACTGACATTTTGATCTCTAGCCTGGTCTCTAATGGCTTGCTGGTCTCTGTCTGTGTGGTGTAGATCTCGGAGCTGTAAGTCTAGTTGCTGTACATATCTCTTGATTTTGTCCTGAAGGGGTGCCATTTCTTCCCCCCCCACGGCAATGTTTTCTGGGAGTCGCATTGCCCTCCCGGTCATTAGCTCAACGGGGTGAGCCCTACGGTACGACCTGGGGTGGCCCGTAGGCGCATCAAAATACAAGGAAGGACATCTACCCACCCCTGACCTGTCCCTGCGATGGATTTGGCTATCACATTTTTGAGAGTGCGGTTCATCCGCTCTACCATTCCAGCACTTTGAGGGTGGTGTGGGATGTGGAATCGCTGTCAGATTCCTAGGGCTTTGCAAGCGTGCTTCATCACCTTGCCTGTAAAGTGTGTCCCCTGGTCGGAGTCCAGTTGCAGCGGGACTCCCCACCTTGGTATTATTTCATATGCCAGGATGTGGGTTACAGTGGTCGCCCCGCAATCCCGAGTTGGAAAGGCTTCTACCCATCGGGTGAACTGGTCGATGAGGACTGGGCAGCACTTCTTCCCGCGGCTGGTGGGTAGGGGGCCGATGAAATCAATTTGGAGGTTTTCCCAAGGTCCCTTTGGTCTGGGTTGGTGCTAATTTAACTTTCAGGGGCCGACCGGGGTTATGCTGAGCGCAAATAATACATCTTTGGCAGTGCTGAGCTACATCTCGCCCCATCCCTGGCCACCACCAATCAGCTGATAACCGGGCCAGGGTCCCATCCCGGCCGGAGTGGTCCGGTTCGTGGTGGAGTCGGAGTAGTTCAGCCTGTATGAATGAAGGGGCAACTACCTGGTGCCCTCTGCGCCATACCCCATTCTTATCTAGGGATGCCCCTGCCTGCTCCCACCGTGCCACCTCGTCTGGGTCAGCGCTACCCTGGAGTTTACAGATGTCCACCTCTTCCATGGGTGGAGTGGTGATGGCGGCTCCCTGCGGGAGGGCTTCCCCAGCTGCAGCTTTGGCAGCAGCATCTGTGAGTTGGTTTCCCTTTTGCTCCGCAGTCCTCGCCTTCTGGTGGGCTTTTATTTTAATTACGGCTGCTTCCGAGGGTAACCTGGATGCCGTTGCCAAGTCTCGGATTATGTTTTTGTGTTTTACGTGCCCCCCCCCTGCAGTGATGAATCCGCGCCTTTTCCGTGCCATCATATAGTCATGGACCACCCCCAACGCACTGTCTGTATATATATTTATCCGTTTGTCCCTTCCCGCTTTAAGGGCCTCTGTGAGGGCTATAAGTTCAGCCACCTGAGCGGAGGTATCCCCACTCAGGGTGTCCCTTGCTATCAGTGTCCCTTCCTGATCTACCACTGCCCAGCCTGTGCGGTATTGTCCCTCCACTTGTCTTCGGGACCCATCCACATAATAACATTAAATCGGGGTTGTCCAGGGGCTGATCATTAATCCCATCCTCTGCGTCAGTGTCTGGGTTAATTGGACAGTGGTGCGGGCTGCTCTCTGGAAGGAACCCCTCTGCAGGGTTCTTCCGGTATCTCGTACAATTTTAATGGACTGATCCCGGGGAAGGACAACTGCCTCCCAGTTAGCCCTCCAAGCGTCCGGTTCGGAGTCGACCGGTATTCAGTAGCTCAACTATAGTGTGTTTTGTGTGCAAAATGATCTGCCCTAACATAGTGGTGGGTTCACACACCCTGACTGCCCATGCGGCACAGTCCAGGGCTGCCACACATTTGTGCAGTCCTTTGGCTGCCGGGGACTGTCGGGAGGAGGAGTTTGCTACGGGTCGCATGGTGCCCCCACATTCTTGGGTCACCGCGGAGCTGTAAAATCCCTCCTCCGAATTGTAAAAGAGGTGGAAGGGCTTCGTTATGTTGGGCAGGCACAAGGCTGGGGCTGTTGGTAGTTCTGATTTTAGGTGGGTGTATGCTGCCTCCTGCTCAGGTCCCCATTCAATTGTTTCTGCTCCTGGTCTCCCCCCTTTTACCAGTCGCTGGATTGGTTCCGCCAGGGATGCAAATTGGTCAATAAAATTCTGGCAATAGTTAAAGAGTCCCATAACCCTACAGACCCCTCTAACTGTATTAGGACAGGGCATATTGACAATTGCTGTTTTTCGGTCAGTGGGGAGAGTTTTCTCTCCCTGGCTTATGTCGTGCCCCAAGTACCAGACTTCAGATTTGGCGAGTTGCGCCTTGGTTGGGTTGATTTTAAATCCTGCTGTCTGTAAACCACGCAGGATTACCGACAGGGCTCCTAGATGTCCCGTGGGGTTGGTGGAAGCGATCAGAATGTCGTCCACATATTGAAGGAAGGTGCTCTTATAGGGCAACAGGTCACAATTTTCGAGGGCTCTGCTCATAACCCGGTGGAATATGTTGGAGCTGTTGTGGAATCCCTGGGGGAGACGCGTCCAGGTGTATTGCTTACCTCCACAGGTAAAGGCGAACCTCTCCTGGGAGTCTGGGTGGAGTGGGATTGACCAGAATCCGTTTGCTATATCTCGCACGGAGAAGATACAATGTTCAGGTTGCAATCCGTTAAAGATGGTGGCCGGGCTCGCAACAATAGGCTGTTCCATTGGGGTTACCCTATTCAGGGCGGTATAATCGATGGTCAGCCGGTAGCTTCCGTCTGGCTTACGGGGGACGGGCCACATCGGGGAATTGGTTGTGATACCGTGGGTCTCAGGATGCCCTGGGCAACCAAAGCCTGGACGATTGTTTCGGTCACCTGCAGCGCTTCAGGTTTTATGGGGTATTGTATGTGGGGAGTGTGAACCGGTCCTTGTATCTGTAGGGGAGGGATCCTTACGAGACCGCAGTCCTGCTTGCCCGCCGCCCAGACTCGGGGTAATGATTGGCACAGGAGCCCCACTAGTCCTTCCTTTCCCCAGTCTCGGGTCGTGTGAGTAGGGGCTCCCATACTTATGGCTGCTACGTTTTTATTGGGGACCCAGTATCCCTGAATCCCGCTTTTATGTTCCTTTCTTGCAGTCCACAGCAGGCGCTTATTAAAAACGTCCACCAATGCTCCCAACTCTCCCAGGAGATCTATCCCCAAGATTGTTCCCTCTTGGTTTGGCCCCACCCAGAAGTGTACAGGGAGTAGGATTCCTTCTATCTCAAGTAGGACTGCTTTGCTTTGGTATAGTGTAGTCCTATCTCCCCCTACCCCGACCACTACGATGGAACGGTGGGTGGTGGGTAGTGCCATGTTAGTGAGGGATATCGAAGCCCCCATATCTATTAATACTTTGCATCGCCGGCCCCCTAACGATGCATTAACCAAAATACAGGGGTCCGTTCCCAGGGTGGGGGCCGATGCCACTCATGCGGACTTCTGTCCCACTAGAGTTTGTATAATATCCAGCAGCTGCTGGTGGCTGAGGTGCACAATATCGGAGACGACTTTGTTCTCCCTTATATCCGGGGTTTGATCATATTTCGGGGGCGCTCTCTCTCTCTCCTTGGGAACCTTCTGCTTCTGCAGGCTGATTCGGTGTGACCGAATCTGCCGCACTTGTGGCATATGTTAGAGGGATGGGGTGCCTGAGCTCGGCAGTCCTTTTTATAATGGCCCGATTTCCCACACCTGTAGCAATTCCCTCCTTCAGTCCCCATCGCTGATATCCCCACTCTGGTGCTTTGGATCTTTCTTTGTTGATTATCTACAGTGACGGCCCAGTTCTCCAGTTCATCAAAGGTGTTGACATTAACCAACCCGGTTTTCAAAACTGCTTGGTGCGCCGGGCTCAGTCCATCCCTATATAGCTGGAGGAATGCAGGGTTCTGCCAATCTGCATCGGGCATTCCCCCATGGGCCATAAAGGCATCAAATTTCCATCGCCCATATTCCTGGGCCCCTTCCTCCTTCCCCTGCGCTACCCCTACTATTGCGCCCCAGCTCACGGGGACCTGCCCCATGGTCTGGACAATATCATTTTTAAAGTCTGCCAGAGCCTGATCCTGCTCTCGGCGACTCTCATCCAGGTTTGCCCAACAGGACCCATTCTGGTGCTCTGCCTGAAGCCGGGTCCAATAATTCTCGGGCATCTTGGCTCTTACCAGCCCTGCTCTGTCCCGGTTATGTAGGTTATGACACAGTTGCATTTCCTTAATCTTCTGCCAGAAGATCGCATTACTGTGCCTGGGCTGGAGGGTCGGGAGTTTCTCTAATAATTTCATTGTGTCTCCCGGTGTGAGTGACACAGAGATCATTTTAATCTGGGTCTGCCGCCCTCGCCCATCTCTCCCTTGTCCCCCAGGAACGCATTCGATCTTTAAGGGAGCTGCCATAGCGTCCTGGGGCGGGGGGGGGGGGGGGGGGGTGGGGGGGGCGGGGGGGCGGGGGGGCGGGGGGTCGGTGGTCAACGGGAGGTTCCCCCCTGTCAGGCACAGTGAGCCCGTTCCATCCATTAAGCATTCCCAATCGGGACACTCCTCACTTGGAAATTCATGTGAGAAGTGGGACAGTGCTGGCAGCACGGGGTTAGCAGCCATCACAGCGGCGCGCTTTCGCTGTGCGGACTGTTCTTGCTTGTCCTGAACATGTTTATGAACTCGCCCTTCGAGAGTGAGGTGGGCTTTTAATATCAGGATCCAAGCCTTATCATCTTTATTCCTCTTTTCTTTCGCCCACCATTCCCGTTGGTTTTCAAGTGGGTCTTGGGGTTTCCACCCTGCTTTGATCATGCTTTTAATTAGTGTCTTATTTTTGTCTGCTAGGTAGCGGGTGAGGGACCCTTCTGGTCCCCATTCGAAGGTGGTATCATTGCTATCCATGTCGGGTCTCTTAACTGGGTAAGAAGTTTAACAACACCAGGTTAAAGTCCAACAGGTTTATTTGGTAGCAAAAGTCACACAAGCTTATCTGGGACCAGTGGTATACTAATCCTGGCTCTGGTGCTTCTCACGGATACTTGTGTGGGTATCTCTGAGGTTACTGGTTTGGTGTTCCCACTGTCAGTGTGTTTAAACGTTCAGCAGCAACACGCAGAGCCCGTCCTGCGTGTAGCGGGGAGATTACCGTGCACAGAGGCAGGTGAGCTCTGACCACAACTACAGGGGCCGGGACCACCCTTTCCTTGCCAACTCCTATCGCTAAGTCAATCCTCAGAGGCTCACCGTTTCCCTATCTCCTCGGGATCACCCTGACCTGGGTGCGGACAGGCGTGGAATTGACCGCAGATAGGAGTTCCCCCGGCTTATAGCCGTTCTTTTGCGCTACCAGAGGTCTCCTGCTTGTAGTGGTCGAGGCACTCACAGAGGCTCCAGACTTAGTAGCGCCCGGACATGTAGCAGACTCCTCGCGGATTCTGCCCCCAGTGGCCCGAACCTTTCGCGCCTGCAGAGGTCCGACCCGACTTGCAGCGCCCGGACTTGTACCGAACTCCGAGAGCCCGATCACAGTGGCCCAAACCTAGACGTCCTCCCGGCTTCTACTATTCTCAAACTCTGTCCTGTCAGGTATCGATAGGTCAGTTAGTTTATGGTCGGGTTCATCGTCAGGGGTACACGGAATGTAATGGCAACACAA
The DNA here is from genome assembly GCF_964213995.1 of Mustelus asterias. NCBI lineage: Eukaryota > Metazoa > Chordata > Chondrichthyes > Carcharhiniformes > Triakidae > Mustelus > Mustelus asterias. The sequence goes on from NW_027591241.1 coordinate 62,216, forward strand.
TCAATCACAGTTCGCGACCCCACTCGCCCGCCCAAAAAGAAACTTAAACCCTACTTTACCGCTGTACAGCGATCGAGCGGACTCTGTTCACAGGTTCAGATCGCGGCAGCCGTGAAACACCGCTCTGACACTGGGAACGCCCGCGGATTTAAATGAGTAAAGATACTCACCCAGTGCCCAGAGACGATGTTCCAGCGACGGTCACCATCCCGGACTAGCCCCCAATTGTTAGTGCGAGTGGGCGAACACGACCACTACGGACCCAGAGTCAGGTTCAACAATGGTACAGCTTTATTAGCGTCGACGGAGGTACAATCAAGACATACATACAATAACAGTCCCGAAGGTACTCTGAAGGCCCGCCAAAACGGGTTATAGTTATAGTCATATTCTGTGGTTGATGTGTAAATGGTTTGTTTATGGTTTTCTGCTATGGTCATCCTGTTTAATGGGTTTTTAGGTGCGGAGTTGATGTGTTAAGTCTGGGGATTGCCCAGTCTAGGGAGGTGAGAATTGTCTGAGATCTCTGGAGTTTCTTGTACAATAGGTGTTTAATTGGATATCAGGAAGTCTTCCAGGTCTAGGAGACCTTCTGAAGTGTTTGATAAGGGCTTCCTGATATCCTTGGAGCCAATTTAATTAAATGGAAGGGTATGCTAATGTGAGTTCCTGAGTCCTTTTGTCAGCCTTGTTTCTGCGTTTTAAAAGACCTGCTTGTCTGTTCACACTTTGTGCCTGGGTGCTGCTTTGTCCTGTTTCATTTATTTGATTTTATTCGAAGAAATATTTAATCTAAGGAATCACAGAAATTTGTGTCCGCTTACCCTTTTATTAAAAAAGTAAAGTTTGTTTATTCGTCACAAGCAAGGCTTACATTAACACTGCAATGAAGTTACTTTGAAATTCCCCGGGTGTCTACAGTCTGGAGCCTGTTCGGGTCAATGCACCGAACCCGCTGGCTGATGGGCGACCAGTAATAGAGTCATAGAGTTAGAGGTTTATAGCATGGAAACAGGCCCTTCGGCCCAACTTGTCCATGCCGCCCTTTTTTTTAAAACCCCTAAGCTCGTCCCAATTGCCCGCATTTGGACCATATCCCTCGATACCCATCGTACCCATGTAACTATCTTAATGCTTTTTAAAAGACAAAATTGTACCCGCCTCTACTACTACCTCTGGCAGCTTGTTCCAGACACTCACCACCCTCTGTGTGAAAAAATTGCCCTCTGGACACTTTTGTATCTCTCCCCTCTCACCTTAAACCTTTACCTGAGAACCTTAGAAACCCTACAGTACAGAAAGAGGCCATTCGGCCCATCGAGTCTGCACCGACCACAATCCCACCCAGGCCCTACCCCCATATCCCTACATATTTATCCACTAATCCCTCTAACCTACGCATCCCAGGACTCTAAGGGGCAATTTTTAGCATGGCCAATCAACCTAACCCGCACATCTTTGGACTGTGGGAGGAAACCGGAGCACCCGGAGGAAACCCACACAGACACGAGGAGAATGTGCAAACTCCATACAGACAGTGACCCAAACCGGGAATCGAACCCAGGTCCCCGGAGCTGTGAAGCAGCAGTGCTAACCACTATGCTACCGTGCCGCCCTCTAGTTTTAGACTCCCCTACCTTTGGGAAAAGATATTGACTATCTCGCTGATCTATGCCCCTCATTATTTTATCGACCTCTATCAGGTCACCCCTCAGCCTCCTACGCTCCAGGGAAAAAAGTCCCAGTCTATTTAGCCTCTCCCTATAACTCAATCCATCAAGTCCTGGTAGCATCCTAGTAAATCTTTTCTGCACTCTTTCTAGTTTAATAATATCCTTTCTATAATAGGGTGACCAGAACTGTACACAGTATTCCAAGTGTGGCCTTACCAATGTCTTGTACAACTTCAACAAGACGTCCCAACTCCTGTATTCAATGTTCTGACCGATGAAACCAAGTATGCTGAATGCCTTCTTCACCACTCTGTCCACCTGTGACTCCACTTTCAAGGAGCTATGAACCTGTACCCCGAGATCTCTTTGTTCTGTAACTCTCCCCAACGCCCTACCATTAACTGAGTAAGTCCTGCCCTGATTCAATCTACCAAAATGCATCACCTCACATTTATCTAAATTAAACTCCATCTGCCATTCGTCAGCCTACTGGCCCAATTGATTAAGATCCCATTGCAATTGGAGATAACTTTCTTCACTGCTTTACTGTGCTACCAATCTTGGTGTCATCTGCAAACTTACTAACCATGCCCCCTATATTCTCATCCAAATCATTAATATAAATGACAAATAACAGTGGGCCCAGCACTGATCTCTGAGGCACACCGCTGGTCACAGGCCTCCAGTTTGAAAAACAACCCTCTACAACAACCCTCTGGCTTCTGTCAAGAACAGTAAGAAGTTTAACAACACCAGGTTAAAGTCCAACAGGTTTATTTGGTAGCAAAAGCCACACAAGCTTTCGGAGCTGCAAGCCCCTTCTTCAGGTGAGTGGGAATTCCCACTCACCTGAAGAAGGGGCTTGCAGCTCCGAAAGCTTGTGTGGCTTTTGCTACCAAATAAACCTGTTGGACTTTAACCTGGTGTTGTTAAACTTCTTACTGTGTTTACCCCAGTCCAACGCCGGCATCTCCACATCATGACTTCTGTCAAGAAGCCAATTTTGTATCCATTAGATACCTCACTCTGGATCCCGTGAGATTTAACCTTATGCAACAACCTACCATGCGGTACCTTGTCAAAGACCTTGCTAAAGTCCATGTTGAGAACATCAACTGCACGGCCCTCATCTACCTTCTTGGTTACCCCTTCAAAAAACTCAATCAAATTTGTGAGACATGATTTTCCACTCACAAAGCCATGCTGACTGTCCCTAATCAGTCCTTGCCTCTCTAAATACCTGTAGATCCTGTCTCTCAAAATACCTTCCAACAATTTACCCACCACAGATCTACCCCTCTGGGTAACAAGAAATAAGTAATAAAAGTTTGCCTTACTGGTAACATCCACATCCAAGAATGAATGTCTCGAATTTTATTACTGAAAAGAGGGACATGTTCTCAAAGCTTTTCATCTTGTACTCATTAGGACAAACACAAGAATACCAAATTTCAAACAATGATAACAATTTCTGCCACAGGAGAAGTGGATTCTGATTGGTTTGCAAGTCAAGTCTGATTAGTGAAGGAACACCATGGAAAAGTGAAAGAGAACCTGAGACTCCCATCAATCTGGCTTCATCCAAAAAGATGCAAGGCTTGAGCAGATGTCTTGCGTTTGCACAGAGATTTTATGTAACATTTCGGGGTGGCACAGTCATTAGCACTGCTCCCTCACAGCGCCAGGGACCCGGGGCAGCACGGTGGCACAGTGGTTAGCACTGCTCCCTCACAGCGCCAGGGACCCGGGGCAGCACGGTGACACAGTGGTTAGCACTGCTGTCTCACAGTGCCAGGGACCCGGGGCAGCACGGTGACACAGTGGTTAGCACTGCTGTCTCACAGTGCCAGGGACCCGGGGCAGCACGGTGACACAGTGGTTAGCACTGCTGTCTCACAGCGCCAGGGACCCGGGGCAGCACGGTGATACAGTGGTTAGCACTGCTCCCTCACAGCGCCAGGGACCCGGGGCAGCACAGTGGCACAGTGGTTAGCACTGCTCCCTCACAGCACCAGGGACCCGGGGCAGTACGGTGACACAGTGGTTAGCACTGCTCCCTCACAGTGCCAGGGACCCGGGGCAGCACGGTGGCACAGTGGTTAGCACTGCTGTCTCACAGCGCCAGGGACCCGGGGCAGCACGGTGGCACAGTGGTTAGCACTGCTGCCTCACAGCGCCAGGGACCCGGGGCAGCACGGTGGCACAGTGGTTAGCACTGCTGCCTCACAGCGCCAGGGACCCGGGGCAGCACGGTGGCACAGTGGTTAGCACTGCTGCCTCACAGTGCCAGGGACCCGGGGCAGCACGGTGGCACAGTGGTTAGCACTGCTGCCTCACAGTGCCAGGGACCCGGGGCAGCACGGTGGCACAGTGGTTAGCACTGCTGCCTCACAGCGCCAGGGACCCGGGGCAACACAGTGGCACAGTGGTTAGCACTGCTGCCTCACAGTGCCAGGGACCCGGGGCAGCACGGTGACACAGTGGTTAGCACTGCTGTCTCACAGCGCCAGGAACCCAGAGCAGCACGGTGACACAGTGGTTAGCACTGCTACCTCACAGGTGCCAGGGACCCGGGGCAGCACGGTGACACAGTGGTTAGCACTGCTCCCTCACAGCGCCAGGGAACCGGGTTCAATTCCAACCTTGGGTGACTGTCTGTGTGGAGTTTGCATGTTGTCCCCGTGTTTGCGTGGGCTTCCTCCAGATGCTCCAGTTTCCAAAGATCCAAAGATGGGCGGGTTAGGTTGATTGGCCGTGCTAAATTGACCTTTAATGTCCCAAGATGTGTAGATTAGTGGGATTAAGAAGGTAAACACCTGCGGTTATGGGGATAGAGGCTTGGTGGAATTATGGTCGGTGCAGGCTCGATGGGCCAAATGGCCTCCTTCCGCACTGTCGGGATTCTATGATTCTATATTTTAAATTGGATGCTCGTGTTAACATAGAAACTAGAAGCAGGAGGAGGCCATTCGACCCTTCGAGCCTACTCCGTCATTCATTATGATCATGGCTGATCATCGAATTCAATATCCTGATTCCCCCTTCCCCCCATATCACTCGATCCCTTTAGCCCCAAGAGCGATATCGAATTTCTTCTTGAAATCACGCAACGTTTTGGCCTCAACTACTTTCTGTGGGACTGAATTCCACACATTCACCACTCTCTGGGTGAAGAAATTTCTCCTCGCCTCAGTTCTAAAAGATTTACCCCTTATTCTCAAACTATGCTTTACCTGGGACAAGCTGCGACAGACAGAACTCTGATACTGAGTCTGGTTCTACAGCGCAAAAGGGTGGGATGAAGAAGAGGAGAGCAGTAGTGATAGGGGACTCAATGGTCAGAGGTACGGACAGGAGGTTCTGTGGTTGGGACAGAGACTCCCGCATGGTTTGTTGCCTCCCGGGTGCCAAGGTCAGCGATGTCTCTGATCGCATGCACAGCATTCTAAAGTGGGAAGGTGATCAGCCAGATGTCGTGGTACACGTCGGTACCAATGACGTGGGAAGGAAGAGTGAGGAGGTCCTAAAGAGTGAGTACAAAGAGCTTGGAAGGAAGTTAAAAAGCAGGACCCCGAGGGTAGTAATCTCAGGATTGCTACCTGAGCCACACGCCAGTGAGGGCAGGAGTAGGATGCTTGGGCGGATAAACACATGGCTGAGGAACTGGTGCAGGGGGCAGGGTTTCCAATTCTTGGATCATTAGGACCTCTTCTGGGGCAGGTGGGACCTGTACAAGAGAGACGGGTTACACCTAAACTACAAGGGGACAAATATACTTGCAGGGAGATTTGCTAGTGTTATTGGGGAGCATTTAAACTAGATTTGCAGGGGGGTGGGAACCAGAGTGCCAGAGCAGATAGTGGAGCAGGGGTAAAAAGACAGGTTAGTTCAAGCAAAATCACAAATGGAAGGGTAGAGTATGGTGGAAATAATTTTTTGAGGTGTGTCTATTTCAATGCCAGGAGTATTGTGGGGAAGGCAGGTGAGCTGAAGGCGTGGATAGACACATGGAAATATGACATTATAGCCATTAGTGAAACTTGGCTACAGGAGGGGCAGGACTGGCAGCTCAATGTTCCAGGGTTCCAATGTTTCAGGCGGGACAGAGGCAGAGGGATAAAAGGTGGGGGGGTGGCATTGTTGGTCAGGGAAAATGTTACAGCGGTACTCAGGCAGGATAGATTAGGGAGCTTGTCTACAGAGGCCCTATGGGTGGAGCTGAGAAACAGGAAAGGTATGACCACATTAATGGGCTTGTAATATAGACCACCCAATAGTCAGCGAGAATTGGAGGAGCAAATCAGCGGAGAGATAGCTGACAACTGCAAGAAACACAAAGTTGTGATAGTAGGGGATTTTAATTTTCCACATATAGATTGGGACTCGCATAGAACATAGAACATAGAACAGTACAGCACAGAACAGGCCCTTCGGCCCACGATGTTGTGCCGAGCTTTATCTGAAACCAAGATCAAGCTATCCCACTCCCTATCATCCTGGTGTACTCCATGTGCCTATCCAATAACCGCTTAAATGTTTCTAAAGTGTCCGACTCCACTATCACTGCAGGCAGTCCATTCCACACCCCAACCACTCTCTGCGTAAAGAACCTACCTCTGATATCCGTCCTGTATCTCCCACCACGAACCCTATAGTTATGCCCCCTTGTAATAGCTCCATCCACCCGAGGAAATAGTCTTTGAACGTTCACTCTATCTATCCCCTTCATACTGTTAAAGGTTTAGACGGGGTAGAGTTTGTAAAATGTGTTCAGGAGAATTTTCTACATCAGTATATAGAGGTGCCAACTAGAGAGGATGCGATATTGGATCTCCTATTGGGAAATGAGTTAGGGAAGGTGATGGATGTGAGTGTGAGGGAACACTTTGGATCCAGTGATCATAATGCCATTAGTTTCAACCTGATTGTAGATAAGGATAGATCTGGTCCTCGGGTTGAAGTTCTGAACTGGAAAAAGGCCAAATTTGATGAAATGAGAAGGGATCTGGGAAGTGTGGATTGGCACAGGCTGTTCTCTGGTTAGGATGTAAATGGAAAGTGGGAGGCCTTCAAGGGAGAACTTTTGAGAGTGCAGAGTTTGTATGTTCCTGTCAGGATTAAAGGCAAAGTAAATAGGAATAAGGAACCTTGGTTCTCGAGGGAGATTGTAACACTGATTAAGAGGAAGAGAGAGTTGTATGAAATGTACAGGCAGCAAGGAACACATCAGATGCTCGAGGAGTATAAAAAGTGCAAGAAGCTACTTAAGAGGGAAATCAGGAGGGCCAAAAGAAGACATGAGGTTGCTTTGGCAGACAGAGTGAAGGAAAATCCAAAGAGCTTCTATAGGTATGTTAGGAGCAAAAGGATAGTGAGGGATAAAATTGGTCCTCTTGAAAACCAGAGTGGTAGACTGTGTATGGAACCAAAAGAGATGGGGGAGATACTAAATGTTTTTTTTGCATCCGTATTTACTGAGGAAATGGGCATGGAGTCTACGGAAATAGGGCAAACAGGTAGGGAGGTCATGGAACCTTTACAGATTAAAGGGGAGGAGGTGCTCGCTGTCTTGAGGCAAATCAGAGTGGATACATCCCCAGGACCGGACAGGGTATTCCCACGGACCTTGAGGGAAGCTAGTGTTGAACTTGCAGGGGCCCTGGCAGACATATTTAAAATGTCAGTATTCACGGGGGAGGTGCCGGATGATTGGAGGGTGGCTCATGTTGTTCCGTTGTTTAAAAAAGGTTCCAAATGAAATCCGGGAAATTATCGGCCAGTAAGTTTGACGTCGGTGGTGGGCAAGTTATTGGAAGGTCTGATAAGGGATAGGATCTACAAATATTTGGATAGACAGGGACTTATTAGGGAGAGTCAACATGGCTTTGTGCGTGGTAGGTCATGTTTGACCAATCTATTAAAGTTTTTCGAGGAGGTTACCAGGAAAGTGGATGAAGGGAAGGCGGTGGATGTTGTCTACCTGGATTTCAGCAAGGCCTTTGACAAGGTCCCTCATGGGAGGTTAGTTAGGAAGTTTCAGTCGCTGGGTATACATGGGGAGGTAGTAAATTGGATTAGACACTGGCTCAATGGAAGAAGCCAGAGAGTGGTTGTGGAGGATTGCTTCTCTGAGTGGAGGCCTGTGACTAGTGGTGTGCCGCAGGGATCGGTGTTGGGTCCATTGTTGTTTGTCATCTATATCAATGATCTGGATGATAATGTGGTAAATTGGATCAGCAAGTTTGCTGATGATACAAAGATTGGAGGTGTAGTGGACAGTGAGGAAGGTTTTCAAAGCTTGCAGAGGGATTTGGACCAACGAGAAAAATGGGCTGAAAAATGGCAAATGGAATTGAACGCAGCCAAGTGTGAGATATTGCACATTGGAAGGACAAACCAAAGTAGAACGTACAGGGTAAATGGTAGGACTCTGAAGAGTGCAGTTGAACAGAGGGATCTGGGAATACAGGTACAGAATTCCCTAAAAGTGACGTCACAGGTGGATAGGGTCGTAAAGAGTGCCTTTGGTACATTGGCCTTTATAAATCGGAGTATTGAGTATAAAATTTGGAGTGTTATGGTAAGGTTATATAAGGCATTGGTGAGTCCGAATTTGGAGTATTGTGTACAGTTTTGGTCACCTAGTTACAGGAAGGATGTAAATAAGGTGGAAAGAGTGCAGAGAAGGTTCACAAGGATGTTGCCAGGACTTGAGAAGCTGAGTTACAGAATTGGTTGGGAATTTATTCCCTGGAGCGTAGAAGATTGAGGGGAGATTTGATAGAGGTGTATAAGATTTTGATGGGTATAGATAGAGTGAATGCAAGCAGGCTTTTTCCGCTGAGGCTAGGGGAGAAAAAAAACCAGAGGGCATGGGTTAAGGGTGAAAGGAGAAAAGTTTAAAGGGAATATTAGGGGGGGCCTCTTCATGCAGAGAGTGGTGGGAGTGTGGAATGAGCTGCCGGATAAAGTGGTAAATGCGAGGTCACTTTTAACATTTAAGAAAAACGTGGACGGTTCATGGATGAGAGGGGTGTGGAGGGATATGGTCCAAGTGCAGGTCAGTGGGACTAGGCATAAAATGGTTCGGCACAGACAAGAAGGGCCAAAAGGCCTGTTTCTGAGCTGTAATTTTCTATGGTTCTATGGTTCTATGGTTTCTATAACCCTAGTTCTGGACTCTCCCACCATCCAGAACATTCTTTCTGTATCTACCCTGCCTAGGAGATCTCCTCTCACTTTTCTGACTCCAGTGAATATAATCCTAACAAATTTAGTCTCTCCTCATATGAAAAAACTGCCCTCCCAGGAATCAACCTGGGATACAACCTTCATTGTATTCCCTCTATAGCAAGGACATCCTTCCTCAGATAAGGACACCAAAACTGCACACAATACTCAGCAGGTCTGGCAGCATCTGTCAGGAGAGAAAAGAGCTGACGTTTTGAGTCAAGGCGACCCTTTGCCAAAGCTAAAAGGCATAGAAAGTGGGAGATGTTTATACCTTTATTTATATTCAAATCTTCTCGCTATGAAGGTCAACAGCCTTATCTACTGCCTGCTGTACCTGCGCGCTTATTTTCAGCAACTGATGCGCAAGGACACCAAGGTCTCGCTGAGTATCCACTTCTCTCAATTTACACTCATTAAAATAATAATGTTTCCCTATTATTGCTACCAAAGTGGATAACCTCACATTTATCCACATTATACTGCATCTGCCATGCAGATACCCACACACTCAGCCTGTCCAAATCACTCTGAAGCATCTCTGCATCCTCCTCACAGCTCATTCTTCCACCCAACTTTGATTAATCTGAAAATTTGGAGGTAATACATTTAGTTCCCTCTTCCAGAGGGCAGAGAGAGCAGTGTCAGAGAGCAGTTGCTGTGTCAGAGAGCAGTTGCTGAGTCAGGGAGCAGTTGCTGAGTCAGGGAGCAGTTACTGTGTCAGAGAGCAGTTGCTGTGTCAGGGAGCAGTTGCTGTGACAGAGAGCAGTTGCTGTGAGAGAGAGCAGTTGCTGTGTCAGAGAGCAGTTGCTGTGTCAGAGAGCAGTTACTGTGACAGAGAGCAGTTGCTGTGCCAGAGAGCAGTTGCTGTGTCAGGGAGCAGTTGCTGTGAGAGAGAGCAGTTGCTGTGTCAGAGAGCAGTTGCTGTGTCAGAGAGCAGTTGCTGTGAGAGAGAGCAGTTGCTGTGTCAGAGAGCAGTTGCTGTGACAGAGAGCAGTTGCTGTGACAGAGAGCAGTTGCTGTGACAGAGAGCAGTTGCTGTGTCAGGGAGCAGTTGCTGTGACAGAGAGCAGTTGCTGTGCCAGAGAGCAGTTGCTGTGCCAGAGAGCAGTTGCTGTGACAGAGAGCAGTTGCGGTGAGAGAGAGCAGTGGCTGTGAGAGAGAGCAGTTGCTGTGTCAGGGAGCAGTTGCTGTGTCAGAGAGCAGTTGCTGTGACAGAGAGCAGTTGTTGTGAGAGAGTGCAGTTGCTGAGAGAGAGAGCAGTTGCTGTGTCAGGGAGCAGTTGCTGTGTTAGGGAGCAGTTGCTGTGTCAGAGAGCAGTTGCTGTGAGAGAGAGCAGTTGCTGTGACAGAGAGCAGTTGCTGTGACAGAGAGCAGTTGCTGTGAGAGAGAGCAGTTGCTGTGAGAGAGAGCAGTTGTTGTGAGAGAGAGCAGTTGCTGTGTCAGGGAGCAGTTGCTGTGTCAGAGAGCAGTTGCTGTGAGAGAGAGCAGTTGCTGTGACAGAGAGCAGTTGCTGTGACAGAGAGCAGTTGCTGTGAGAGAGAGCAGTTGCTGTGAGAGAGAGCAGTTGTTGTGAGAGAGAGCAGTTGCTGTGTCAGGGAGCAGTTGCTGTGTCAGGGAGCAGTTGCTGTGAGAGAGAGCAGTTGCTGTGACAGGGACCAGTTGCTGTGACAGTGAGCAGTTGCTGTGAGAGAGAGCAGTTGCTGTGAGAGAGAGCAGTTGCTGTGTCAGAGAGCAGTTGCTGTGTCAGGGAGCAGTTGCTGTGACAGAGAGCAGTTGCTGTGAGAGAGAGCAGTTGCTGTGAGAGAGAGCAGTTGCTGTGAGAGAGAGCAGTTGCTGTGTCAGAGAGCAGTTGCTGTGTCAGGGAGCAGTTGCTGTGACAGAGAGCAGTTGCTGTGAGAGAGAGCAGTTGCTGTGTCAGAGAGCAGTTGCTGTGACAGAGAGCAGTTGCTGTGACAGAGAGCAGTTGCTGTGACAGAGAGCAGTTGCTGTGTCAGGGAGCAGTTGCTGTGACAGAGAGCAGTTGCTGTGTCAGGGAGTAGTTGCTGTGACAGAGAGCAGTTGCTGTGTCAGAGAGCAGTTGCTGTGTCAGAGAGCAGTTGCTGTGACAGAGAGCAGTTGCTGTGTCAGGGAGCAGTTGCTGTGACAGAGAGCAGTTGCTGTGCCAGAGAGCAGTTGCTGTGTCAGGGAGCAGTTGCTGTGACAGAGAGCAGTTGCTGTGTCAGGGAGCAGTTGCTGTGACAGAGAGCCGTTGCTGTGAGAGAGAGCAGTTGCTGTGTCAGAGAGCAGTTGCTGTGTCAGAGAGCAGTTGCTGTGTCAGAGAGCAGTTGCTGTGTGAGAGAGCAGTTGCTGTGTCAGGGAGCAGTTGCTGTGACAGAGAGCAGTTGCTGTGCCAGAGAGCAGTTGCCGTGTCAGGGAGCAGTTGCTGTGACAGAGAGCAGTTGCTGTGTCAGGGAGCAGTTGCTGTGACAGAGAGCAGTTGCTGTGAGAGAGAGCAGTTGCTGTGTCAGAGAGCAGTTGCTGTGTCAGGGAGCAGTTGCTGTGACAGAGAGCAGTTGCTGTGTCAGAGAGCAGTTGCTGTGACAGAGAGCAGTTGCTGTGCCAGAGAGCAGTAGCTGTGTCAGAGAGCAGTTGCTGTGTCAGGGAGCAGTTGCTGTGACAGAGAACAGTTGCTGTGACAGAGAGCAGTTGCTGTGACAGAGAGCAGTTGCTGTGTCAGGGAGCAGTTGCTGTGACAGAGAGCAGTTGCTGTGCCAGAGAGCAGTTGCTGTGTCAGGGAGCAGTTGCTGTGTCAGGGAGCAGTTGCTGTGACAGAGAGCAGTTGTTGTGCGAGAGAGCAGTTGCTGTGACAGGGAGCAGTTGCTGTGTCAGAGAGCAGTTGCTGTGACAGAAAACAGTTACTGTGTCAGGGAGCAGTTGCTGTGTCAGGGAGCAGTTGCTGTGTCAGGGAGCAGTTGCTGTGACAGAGAGCAGTTGCTGTGTCAGAGAGCAGTTGCTGTGTCAGGGAGCAGTTGCTGTGTCAGAGAGCAGTTGCTGTGTCAGAGAGCAGTTGCTGTGACAGAGAGCAGTTGCTGTGACAGGGACCAGTTGCTGTGACAGTGAGCAGTTGCTGTGAGAGAGAGCAGTTGCTGTGAGAGAGAGCAGTTGCTGTGTCAGAGAGCAGTTGCTGTGTCAGGGAGCAGTTGCTGTGACAGAGAGCAGTTGCTGTGAGAGAGAGCAGTTGCTGTGAGAGAGAGCAGTTGCTGTGAGAGAGAGCAGTTGCTGTGTCAGAGAGCAGTTGCTGTGTCAGGGAGCAGTTGCTGTGACAGAGAGCAGTTGCTGTGAGAGAGAGCAGTTGCTGTGTCAGAGAGCAGTTGCTGTGACAGAGAGCAGTTGCTGTGACAGAGAGCAGTTGCTGTGACAGAGAGCAGTTGCTGTGTCAGGGAGCAGTTGCTGTGACAGAGAGCAGTTGCTGTGTCAGGGAGTAGTTGCTGTGACAGAGAGCAGTTGCTGTGTCAGAGAGCAGTTGCTGTGTCAGAGAGCAGTTGCTGTGACAGAGAGCAGTTGCTGTGTCAGGGAGCAGTTGCTGTGACAGAGAGCAGTTGCTGTGCCAGAGAGCAGTTGCTGTGTCAGGGAGCAGTTGCTGTGACAGAGAGCAGTTGCTGTGTCAGGGAGCAGTTGCTGTGACAGAGAGCCGTTGCTGTGAGAGAGAGCAGTTGCTGTGTCAGAGAGCAGTTGCTGTGTCAGAGAGCAGTTGCTGTGTCAGAGAGCAGTTGCTGTGTGAGAGAGCAGTTGCTGTGTCAGGGAGCAGTTGCTGTGACAGAGAGCAGTTGCTGTGCCAGAGAGCAGTTGCCGTGTCAGGGAGCAGTTGCTGTGACAGAGAGCAGTTGCTGTGTCAGGGAGCAGTTGCTGTGACAGAGAGCAGTTGCTGTGAGAGAGAGCAGTTGCTGTGTCAGAGAGCAGTTGCTGTGTCAGGGAGCAGTTGCTGTGACAGAGAGCAGTTGCTGTGTCAGAGAGCAGTTGCTGTGACAGAGAGCAGTTGCTGTGCCAGAGAGCAGTAGCTGTGTCAGAGAGCAGTTGCTGTGTCAGGGAGCAGTTGCTGTGACAGAGAACAGTTGCTGTGACAGAGAGCAGTTGCTGTGACAGAGAGCAGTTGCTGTGTCAGGGAGCAGTTGCTGTGACAGAGAGCAGTTGCTGTGCCAGAGAGCAGTTGCTGTGTCAGGGAGCAGTTGCTGTGTCAGGGAGCAGTTGCTGTGACAGAGAGCAGTTGTTGTGCGAGAGAGCAGTTGCTGTGACAGGGAGCAGTTGCTGTGTCAGAGAGCAGTTGCTGTGACAGAAAACAGTTACTGTGTCAGGGAGCAGTTGCTGTGTCAGGGAGCAGTTGCTGTGTCAGGGAGCAGTTGCTGTGACAGAGAGCAGTTGCTGTGTCAGAGAGCAGTTGCTGTGTCAGGGAGCAGTTGCTGTGTCAGAGAGCAGTTGCTGTGTCAGAGAGCAGTTGCTGTGACAGAGAGCAGTTGCTGTGACAGAAAACAGTTACTGTGACAGAAAACAGTGACTGTGACAGAGAGCAGTTTCTGTGTCAGGGAGCAGTTGCTGTGTCAGGGAGCAGTTGCTGTGTCAGAGAGCAGTTACTGTGTCAGAGAGCAGTTGCTGTGAGAGAGAGCAGTTTCTGTGTCAGGGAGCAGTTGCTGTGAGAGAGAGCAGTTGCTGTGACAGGGAGCAGTTGCTGTTACAGAGAGCAGTTGCTGTGACAGAAAACAGTTACTGTGTCAGGGAGCAGTTGCTGTGACAGGGAGCAGTTTCTGTGACAGGGAGCAGTTGCTCTGAGAGAGAGCAGTTGCTGTGTCAGAGAGCAGTGGCTGTGAGAGAGAGCAGTTTCTGTGTCAGGGAGCAGTTGCTGTGACAGGGAGCAGTTGCTGTGTCAGAGAGCAGTTGCTGTGTCAGGGAGCAGTTGCTGTGTCAGAGAGCAGTTGCTGTGACAGAAAACAGTTACTGTGTCAGGGAGCAGTTGCTGTGTCAGGGAGCAGTTGCTGTGAGAGAGAGCAGTTGCTGTGTCAGAGAGTAGTTGCTGTGTCAGGGAGCAGTTGCTGTGTCAGAGAGCAGTTGCTGTGTCAGGGTGCAGTTGCTGTGTCAGGGAGCAGTTGCTGTGTCAGAGAGCAGTTGCTGTGTCAGGGTGCAGTTTCTGTGTCAGGGAGCAGTTGCTGTGTCAGAGAGCTGTTGCTGTGTCAGGCAGCAGTTGCTGTGTCAGGGAGCAGTTGCTCTGTCAGAGAGCAGTTGCTGTGTCTGGGAGCAGTTGCTGTGACAGAGAGCAGTTACTGTGTCAGGGAGCAGTTGCTGTGTCAGGGAGCAGTTGCTGTGTCAGAGAGCAGTTGCTGTGACAGGGAGCAGTTGCTGTGTCAGAGAGCAGTTGCTGTGACAGAAAACAGTTACTGTGTCAGGGAGCAGTTGCTGTTTCAGGGAGCAGTTGCTGTGTCAGGGAGCAGTTGCTGTGACAGAGAGCAGTTGCTGTGTCAGAGAGCAGTTGCTGTGTCAGGGAGCAGTTGCTGTGTCAGACAGCAGTTGCTGTGTCAGAGAGCAGTTGCTGTGACAGAAAACAGTTACTGTGACAGAAAACAGTTACTGTGACAGAGAGCAGTTACTGTGTCAGAGAGCAGTTGCTGTGAGAGAGAGCAGTTTCTGTGTCAGGGAGCAGTTGCTGTGTCAGGGAGCAGTTGCTGTGTCAGAGAGCAGTTGCTGTGTCAGAGAGCAGTTGCTGTGTCAGAGAGCTGTTGCTGTGTCAGGGAGCAGTTGCTGTGACAGAGAGCAGTTGCTGTGAGAGAGAGCAGTTGCTGTGTCAGAGAGCAGTTGCTCTGAGAGAGAGCAGTTGCTGTGTCAGAGAGCAGTTGCTGTGTCAGAGAGCAGTTTCTGTGTCAGGGAGCAGTTGCTGTGACAGGGAGCAGTTGCTGTGTCAGAGAGCAGTTGCTGTGTCAGGGAGCAGTTGCTGTGTCAGAGAGCAGTTGCTGTGACAGAAAACAGTTACTGTGTCAGGGAGCAGTTGCTGTGTCAGGGAGCAGTTGCTGTGAGAGAGAGCAGTTGCTGTGTCAGAGAGTAGTTGCTGTGTCAGGGAGCAGTTGCTGTGTCAGAGAGCAGTTGCTGTGTCAGGGTGCAGTTGCTGTGTCAGGGAGCAGTTGCTGTGTCAGAGAGCAGTTGCTGTGTCAGGGAGCAGTTGCTGTGTCAGAGAGCAGTTGCTGTGTCAGGGAGCAGTTTCTGTGTCAGGGAGCAGTTGCTGTGTCAGAGAGCTGTTGCTGTGTCAGGCAGCAGTTGCTGTGTCAGGGAGCAGTTGCTCTGTCAGAGAGCAGTTGCTGTGTCTGGGAGCAGTTGCTGTGACAGAGAGCAGTTACTGTGTCAGGGAGCAGTTGCTGTGTCAGGGAGCAGTTGCTGTGTCAGAGAGCAGTTGCTGTGACAGGGAGCAGTTGCTGTGTCAGAGAGCAGTTGCTGTGACAGAAAACAGTTACTGTGTCAGGGAGCAGTTGCTGTGTCAGGGAGCAGTTGCTGTGTCAGGGAGCAGTTGCTGTGACAGAGAGCAGTTGCTCTGTCAGAGAGCAGTTGCTGTGTCAGGGAGCAGTTGCTGTGTCAGACAGCAGTTGCTGTGTCAGAGAGCAGTTGCTGTGACAGAAAACAGTTACTGTGACAGAAAACAGTTACTGTGACAGAGAGCAGTTACTGTGTCAGAGAGCAGTTGCTGTGAGAGAGAGCAGTTTCTGTGTCAGGGAGCAGTTGCTGTGTCAGGGAGCAGTTGCTGTGTCAGAGAGCAGTTGCTGTGTCAGAGAGCAGTTGCTGTGTCAGAGAGCAGTTGCTGTGTCAGGGAGCAGTTGCTGTGACAGAGAGCAGTTGCTGTGACAGAAAACAGTTACTGTGACAGAGAGCAGTTGCTGTGTCAGAGAGCAGTTGCTGTGACAGAGAGCAGTTTCTGTGTTAGGGAGCAGTTGCTGTGTCAGGGAGCAGTTGCTGTGTCAGAGAGCAGTTGCTGTGTCAGGGAGCAGTTGCTGTGAGAGAGAGCGGTTTCTGTGTCAGGGAGCAGTTGCTGTGTCAGGGAGCAGTTGCTGTGAGAGACAGCAGTTTCTGTGTCAGGGAGCAGTTGCTGTGTCAGGGAGCAGTTGCTGTGAGAGAGAGCAGTTGCTGTGACAGAGAGCAGTTGCTGTGAGAGAGAGCAGTTGCTGTGTCAGAGAGCAGTTGCTGTGTCAGAGAGCAGTTGCTGTGTCAGGGAGCAGTTGTCGTGACAGAGAGCCGTTGCTGTGACAGAAAACCGTTACTGTGTCAGGGAGCAGTTGCTGTGTCAGGGAGCAGTTGCTGTGAGAGAGAGCAGTTGCTGTGTCAGAGAGTAGTTGCTGTGTCAGGGAGCAGTTGCTGTGTCAGAGAGCAGTTGCTGTGTCAGAGAGCAGTTGCTGTGTCAGGGAGCAGTTGCTGTGTCAGGGAGCAGTTGCTGTGTCAGAGAGCAGTTGCTGTGTCAGAGAGCAGTTGCTGTGTCAGGCAGCAGTTGCTGTGTCAGGGAGCAGTTTCTGTGTCAGGGAGCAGTTGCTGTGTCAGAGAGCAGTTGCTGTGTCAGGCAGCAGTTGCTGTGTCAGGGAGCAGTTGATCTGTCAGAGAGCAGTTGCTGTGTCTGGGAGCAGTTGCTGTGACAGAGAGCAGTTGTTGTGCGAGAGAGCAGTTGCTGTGACAGGGAGCAGTTGCTGTGTCAGAGAGCAGTTGCTGTGACAGAAAACAGTTACTGTGTCAGGGAGCAGTTGCTGTGTCAGGGAGCAGTTGCTGTGTCAGGGAGCAGTTGCTGTGACAGAGAGCAGTTGCTGTGTCAGAGAGCAGTTGCTGTGTCAGAGAGCAGTTGCTGTGTCAGAGAGCAGTTGCTGTGTCAGGGAGCAGTTGCTGTGACAGAGAGCAGTTGCTGTGTCAGGGAGCAGTTGCTGTGTCAGAGAGCAGTTGCTGTGACAGAGAGCAGTTGCTGTGTCAGGGAGCAGTTGCTGTGACAGAGAGCAGTTGCTGTGTCAGAGAGCAGTTGCTGTGTCAGGGAGCAGTTGCTGTGTCAGAGAGCAGTTGCTGTGACAGAGAGCAGTTGCTGTGTCAGGGAGCAGTTGCTGTGTCAGGGAGCAGTTGCTGTGTCAGAGAGCAGTTGCTGTGACAGAGAGCAGTTGCTGTGTCAGAGAGCAGTTGCTGTGTCAGAGAGCAGTTGCTGTGTCAGAGAGCAGTTGCTGTGTCAGAGAGCAGTTGCTGTGTCAGAGAGCAGTTGCTGTGACAGAAAACAGTTGCTGTGACAGAAAACAGTGACTGTGACAGAGAGCAGTTACTGTGTCAGAGAGCAGTTGCTGTGAGAGAGAGCAGTTTCTGTGTCAGGGAGCAGTTGCTGTGACAGAGAGCAGTTGCTGTGTCAGAGAGCAGTTTCTGTGTCAGGGAGCAGTTGCTGTGTCAGAGAGCAGTTGCTGTGACAGAGAGCAGTTGCTGTGTCAGAGAGCAGTTGCTGTGTCAGAGAGCAGTTGCTGTGTCAGAGAGCAGTTGCTGTGTCAGAGAGCAGTTGCTGTGTCAGAGAGCAGTTGCTGTGACAGAAAACAGTTGCTGTGACAGAAAACAGTGACTGTGACAGAGAGCTGTTACTGTGTCAGAGAGCAGTTGCTGTGAGAGAGAGCAGTTTCTGTGTCAGGGAGCAGTTGCTGTGACAGAGAGCAGTTGCTGTGTCAGAGAGCAGTTTCTGTGTCAGGGAGCAGTTGCTGTGTCAGGGAGCAGTTGCAGTGTCAGAGAGCAGTTTCTGTGTCAGGGAGCAGTTGCTGTGACAGAGAGCAGTTGCTGTGTCAGAGAGCAGTTTCTGTGTCAGGGAGCAGTTGCTGTGACAGAGAGCAGTTGCTGTGTCAGAGAGCAGTTTCTGTGTCAGAGAGCAGTTGCTGTGTCAGAGAGCAGTTTCTGTGTCAGGGAGCAGTTGCTGTGTCAGGGAGCAGTTGCAGAGTCAGAGAGCAGTTGCTGTGTCAGAGAGCAGTTGCTGTGACAGAAAACAGTTGCTGTGACAGAAAACAGTGACTGTGACAGAGAGCAGTTACTGTGTCAGAGAGCAGTTGCTGTGAGAGAGAGCAGTTTCTGTGTCAGGGAGCAGTTGCTGTGACAGAGAGCAGTTGCTGTGTCAGGGAGCAGTTGCTGTGTCAGGGAGCAGTTGCTGTGTCAGGGAGCAGTTGCAGAGTCAGAGAGCAGTTGCTGTGTCAGAGAGCAGCTGCTGTGACAGAGAGCAGTTTCTGTGTCAGGGAGCAGTTGCAGTGTCAGAGAGCAGTTGCTGTGTCAGGGAGCAGTTGCTGTGTCAGGGAGCAGTTGCTGTGTCAGAGAGCAGTTTCTGTGTCAGAGAGCAGTTGCTGTGTCAGAGAGCAGTTGCAGTGTCAGAGAGCAGTTTCTGTGTCAGGGAGCAGTTGCAGTGTCAGAGAGCAGTTGCTGTGTCAGGGAGCAGTTGCTGTGTCAGGGAGCAGTTGCTGTGTCAGAGAGCAGTTTCTGTGTCAGAGAGCAGTTGCTGTGTCAGAGAGCAGTTGCTGTGTCAGAGAGCAGTTTCTGTGTCAGGGAGCAGTTGCTGTGTCAGGGAGCAGTTGCAGTGTCAGAGAGCAGTTTCTGTGTCAGGGAGCAGTTGCTGTGACAGAGAGCAGTTGCTGTGTCAGAGAGCAGTTTCTGTGTCAGAGAGCAGTTGCTGTGTCAGAGAGCAGTTGCAGTGTCAGGGAGCAGTTGCTGTGTCAGAGAGCAGCTGCTGTGACAGAGAGCAGTTGTTGTGTCAGAGAGCAGTTTCTGTGTCAGGGAGCAGTTGCTGTGTCAGGGAGCAGTTGCTGTGTCAGGGAGCAGTTGCTGTGTCAGAGAGCAGTTGCTGTGACAGAGAGCAGTTGCTGTGTCAGAGAGCAGTTGCTGTGACAGAGAGCAGTTGCTGTGAGAGAGAGCAGTTGCTGTGTCAGGGAGCAGTTGCTGTGTCAGGGAGCAGTTGCTGTGTCAGGGAGCAGTTGCTGTGTCAGAGAGCAGTTGCTGTGACAGGGAGCAGTTGCTGTGTCAGAGAGCAGTTGCTGTGACAGGGAGCAGTTGCTGTGTCAGAGAGCAGTTGCTGTGTCAGAGAGCAGTTGCTGTGTCAGGGAGCAGTTGCTGTGACAGAGAGCAGTTGCTGTGACAGAAAACAGTTACTGTGACAGAGAGCAGTTGCTGTGTCAGAGAGCAGTTGCTGTGACAGAGATCAGTTTCTGGGTCAGGGAGCAGTTGCTGTGTCAGAGAGCAGTTGCTGTGTCAGAGAGCAGTTGCTGTGTCAGGGAGCAGTTGTTGTGTCAGAGAGCAGTTGCTGTGTCAGGGAGCAGTTGCTGTGACAGAGAGCAGTTGCTGTGACAGAAAACAGTTACTGTGACAGAGAGCAGTTGCTGTTTCAGAGAGCAGTTGCTGTGTCAGGGAGCAGTTGCTGTGTCAGAGAGCAGTTGCTGTGTCAGGGAGCAGTTGCTGTGAGAGAGAGCAGTTTCTGTGTCAGGGAGCAGTTCCTGTGTCAGGGAGCAGTTGCTGTGTCAGGGAGCAGTTGCTATGAGAGAGAGCAGTTTCTGTGTCAGGGAGCAGTTGTTGTGACAGAGAGCAGTTGCTGTGAGAGAGAGCAGTTGCTGTGTCAGAGAGCAGTTGTTGTGTCAGAGAGCAGTTGCTCTGTCCCGGAGCAGTTGCTGTGCCAGAGAGCAGTTGCTCTGTCAGAGAGCAGTCGCTGTGTCAGAGAGCAGTTGCTGTGTCAGAGAGCAGTTTCTGTGAGAGAGAGCAGTTGCTGTGTCAGAGAGCAGTTGCTGTGAGAGAGAGCAGTTGCTGTGTCAGAGAGCAGTTGTTGTGTCAGAGAGCAGTTGTTGTGACAGAGAGCAGTTGCTGTGTCAAGAGCAGTTGTTGTGTCAGAGAGCAGTTGCTGTGAGAGAGAGCAGTTGCTGTGTCAGAGAGCAGTTGTTGTGACAGAGAGCAGTTGCTCTGTCCCGGAGCAGTTGCTGTGAGAGAGAGCAGTTGCTGTGTCAGAGAGCAGTTGTTGTGTCAGAGAGCAGTTGCTCTGTCCCGGAGCAGTTGCTGTGCCAGAGAGCAGTTGCTCTGTCAGAGAGCAGTTTCTGTGAGAGAGAGCTGTTGCTGCGTCAGAGAGCAGTTGCTGTTCCAGAGAGCAGTTGCTGTGTCAGGGAGCAGTTGCTGTGTCAGGGAGCAGTCGCTGTGTCAGGGAGTAGTTGCTGTTACAGAGAGCAGTTGCTGTGTCAGGGAGCAGTTGCTGTTCCAGAGAACAGTTGCTGTGTCAGGGAGCAGTTGCTGTGTCAGGGAGCAGTTTCTGTGTCAGAGAGCAGTCGCTGTGTCAGGGAGCAGTTGCTGTGTCAGGGAGCAGTTTCTGTGTCAGGGAGCAGTTTCTGTGTCAGGGAGCAGTTGCTGTGTCAGGGAGCAGTTGCTGTGTCAGAGAGCAGTCGCTGTGTCAGGGAGCAGTTCCTGTGTCAGAGAGCAGTCGCTGTGTCAGGGAGCAGTTCCTGTGTCAGGGAGCAGTTGCTGTGTCAGGGAGCAGTTCCTGTGTCAGGGAGCAGTTGCTGTGTCAGGGAGCAGTTCCTGTGTCAGGGAGCAGTTGCTGTGTCAGGGAGCAGTTGCTGTGTCAGGGAGCAGTTCCTGTGTCAGGGAGCAGTTGCTGTGTCAGAGAGCAGTTGCTCTGTCCCGGAGCAGTTGCTGTGAGAGAGAGCAGTTGCTGTGTCAGAGAGCAGTTGTTGTGTCAGAGAGCAGTTGCTCTGTCCCGGAGCAGTTGCTGTGCCAGAGAGCAGTTGCTCTGTCAGAGAGCAGTCGCTGTGTCAGAGAGCAGTTGCTGTGTCAGAGAGCAGTTTCTGTGAGAGAGAGCTGTTGCTGCGTCAGAGAGCAGTTGCTGTTCCAGAGAGCAGTTGCTGTGTCAGGGAGCAGTTGCTGTGTCAGGGAGCAGTTGCTGAGTCAGAGAGCAGTCGCTGTGTCAGGGAGTTGTTGCTGTTACAGAGAGCAGTTTCTGTGTCAGGGAGCAGTTTCTGTGTCAGGGAGCAGTTGCTGTGTCAGAGAGCAGTCGCTGTGTCAGGGAGCAGTTGCTGTGTCAGGGAGCAGTTTCTGTGTCAGGGAGCAGTTTCTGTGTCAGGGAGCAGTTGCTGTGTCAGAGAGAAGTCGCTGTGTCAGGGAGCAGTTGCTGTGTCAGAGAGCAGTTTCTGTGTCAGGGAGCAGTTGCTGTGTCAGAGAGAAGTCGCTGTGTCAGGGAGCAGTTGCTGTGTCAGAGAGCAGTTGCTGTGTCAGGGAGCAGTTTCTGTGTCAGGGAGCAGTCGCTGTGTCAGGGAGCAGTTCCTGTGTCAGGGAGCGGTTTCTGTGTCAGGGAGCAGTTGCTGTGTCAGGGAGCGGTTTCTGTGTCAGGGAGCAGTTGCTGAGTCAGGGAGCAGTTGCTGTGTCAGGGAGCAGTTGCTGTGTCAGAGAGCAGTCGCTGTGTCAGGGAGCAGTTCCTGTGGCAGGGAGCAGTCGCTGTGTCAGGGAGCAGTTGCTGTGAGAGAGAGCAGTTGCTGTGAGAAAGAGCAGTTGCTGTGTCATGGAGCAGTTGCTGTGTCAGAGAGCAGTTGCTGTGTCATGGAGCAGTTGCTGTGTCAGAGAGCAGTTGCTGCTCCAGAGAACAGTTGCTGTGACAGAGAGCCGTTGCTGTGACAGAGAGCAGTTGCTGTGTCAGAGAGCAGTTGCTGTGTCAGAGAGCAGTTGCTGTGACAGAGAGCAGTTGCTGTGACAGAAAACAGTTACTGTGACAGAGAGCAGTTGCTGTGTCAGAGAGCAGTTGCTGTGACAGAGATCAGTTTCTGTGTCAGATAGCAGTTGCTGTGTCAGAGAGCAGTTGCTGTGTCAGAGAGCAGTTGCTGTGTCAGAGAGCAGTTGCTGTGTCAGGGAGCAGTTGCTGTGACAGAGAGCAGTTGCTGTGTCAGAGAGCAGTTGCTGTGTCAGAGAGCAGTTGCTGTGTCAGGGAGCAGTTGCTGTGACAGAGAGCAGTTACTGTGTCAGGGAGCAGTTGCTGTGACAGAAAACAGTTACTGTGACAGAGAGCAGTTGCTGTGTCAGAGAGCAGTTGCTGTGACAGAGATCAGTTTCTGTGTCAGGGAGCAGTTGCTGTGTCAGGGAGCAGTTGCTGTGTCAGAGAGCAGTTGCTGTGTCAGGGAGCAGTTGCTGTGAGAGAGAGCAGTTTCTGTGTCAGGGAGCAGTTGCTGTGTCAGGGAGCAGTTGCTGTGTCAGGGAGCAGTTGCTGTGAGAGAGAGCAGTTGCTGTGACAGAGAGCAGTTGCTGTGTCAGGGAGCAGTTGCTGTGTCAGGGACCAGTTGCTGTGTCAGGGAGCAGTTGCTGTGAGAGAGAGCAGTTTCTGTGTCAGGGAGCAGTTGCTGTGTCAGGGAGCAGTTGCTGTGAGAGAGAGCAGTTTCTGTGTCAGGGAGCAGTTGCTGTGTCAGGGAGCAGTTGCTGTGACAGAGAGCAGTTGCTGTGTCAGGGAGCAGTTGCTGTGTCAGGGAGCAGTTGCTGTGTCAGAGAGCAGTTGCTGTGTCAGGGAGCAGTTGCTATGAGAGAGAGCAGTTTCTGTGTCAGGGAGCAGTTGTTGTGACAGAGAGCAGTTGCTGTGAGAGAGAGCAGTTGCTGTGTCAGAGAGCAGTTGTTGTGTCAGAGAGCAGTTGCTCTGTCCCGGAGCAGTTGCTGTGCCAGAGAGCAGTTGCTCTGTCAGAGAGCAGTCGCTGTGTCAGAGAGCAGTTGCTGTGTCAGAGAGCAGTTTCTGTGAGAGAGAGCAGTTGCTGTGTCAGGGAGCAGTTGTTGTGTCAGAGAGCAGTTGCTGTGTCAGAGAGCAGTTGCTGTGACAGAGAGCAGTTGCTGTGACAGAAAACAATTCCTGTGACAGAGAGCAGTTGCTGTGTCAGAGAGCAGTTGCTGTGACAGAGAGCAGTTTCTGTGTCAGGGAGCAGTTGCTGTGTCAGGGAGCAGTTGCTGTGAGAGAGAGCAGTTTCTGTGTCAGGGAGCAGTTGCTGTGTCAGGGAGCAGTTGCTGTGAGAGAGAGCAGTTGCTGTGTCAGAGAGCAGTTGCTGTCTCAGGGAGCAGTTGCTGTGTCAGGGAGCAGTTGCTGTGTCAGGGAGCAGTTGCTGTGAGAGAGAGCAGTTTCTGTGTCAGGGTGCAGTTGCTCTGTCAGGGAGCAGTTGCTGTGACAGAGAGCAGTTGCTGTGTCAGGGAGCATTTGCTGTGAGAGAGAGCAGTTTCTGTGTCAGGGAGCAGTTGCTGTGTCAGGGAGCAGTTGCTGTGACAGGGAGCAGTTGCTGTGAGAGAGAGCAGTTGCTGTGTCAGAGAGCAGTTGTTGTGACAGAGAGCAGTTGCTGTGTCAGAGAGCAGTTGCTCTGTCCCGGAGCAGTTGCTGTGCCAGAGAGCAGTTGCTCTGTCAGAGAGCAGTCGCTGTGTCAGGGAGCAGTTGCTGTGACAGAGAGCAGTTGCTGTCACAGAGAGCAGTTGCTTTTACAGTGAGCAGTTGCTGTGTCAGAGAGCAGTTTCTGTGAGAGAGAGCTGTTGCTGCGTCAGAGAGCAGTTGCTGTTCCAGAGACCAGTTGCTGTGTCAGAGAGCAGTTGCTGTGTCAGGGAGCAGTTGCTGTGTCAGGGAGCAGTTGCTGTGTCAGAGAGCAGTCGCTGTGTCAGGGAGCAGTTGCTGTTACAGAGAGCAGTTGCTGTGTCAGGGAGCAGTTGCTGTGACAGAGAGCAGTTGCTGCGTCAGAGAGCAGTTGCTGTTCCAGAGAGCAGTTGCTGTGTCAGAGAGCAGTTGCTGTGTCAGGGAGCAGTTGCTGTGTCAGAGAGCAGTCGCTGTGTCAGGGAGCAGTTCCTGTGTCAGAGAGCAGTCGCTGTGTCAGGGAGCAGTTGCTGTGAGAGAGAGCAGTTGCTGTGAGAAAGAGCAGTTGCTGTGTTAGGGAGCAGTCGCTGTGTCAGGGAGCAGTTGCTGCGTCAGAGAGCAGTTGCTGTTACAGAGAGCAGTTGCTGTGCTAGAGAGCGGTTTCTGTGAGAGAGAGCAGTTGCTTTTTCAGGTAGCAGTTGCTGTGACAGTGAGCAGTTGTTGTGACAGAGAGCAGTTGCTGTGTCAGGGAGCAGTTGCTGTGTCAGGGAGCAGTTGCTGTGTCAGAGAGCAGTTTCTGTGAGAGAGAGCAGTTGTTTTTTCAGGGAGCAGTTGCTGTGACAGTGAGCAGTTGCTGTGACAGTGAGCAGTTGCTGTCTCAGGAAGCAGTTGCTGTGTCAGAGAGCAGTTGCTGTGACAGAGAGCAGTTGCTGTGTCAGAGAGGAGTTGATGTGTCAGGGAGCAGTTGCTGTGTCAGGGAGCAGTTGCTGTGTCTGGGAGCAGTTGCTGTGAGAGAGAGCAGTTGCTGTGTCAGAGAGCAGTTGCTGTGTCAGGGAGCAGTTGCTGTGACAGAGAACAGTTGCTGTGACAGAGAGGAGTTGCTGTGACAGAGAGCAGTTGCTGTGACAGAGAGCAGGTGCTGTGAGAGAGAGCAGTTGCTGTGTCAGAGACCAGTTGCTGTGACAGAGAGCAGCTGCTGTGACAGAGAGCAGTTGCTGTGAGAGAGAGCAGTTGCCGTGAGAGAGAGCAGTTGCTGTGAGAGAGAACAGTTACTGTGTCAGGGAGCAGTTGCTGTGTCAGGGAGCAGTTGCTGTGTCAGGGAGCAGTTGCTGTGTCTGGGAGCAGTTGCTGTGAGAGAGAGCAGTTGCTGTGACAGTGAGCAGTTGCTGTGAGAGAGAGCAGTTGCTGTGACAGTGAGCAGTTGTTGTGACACAGAGCAGTTGCTGTGACAGAGAAAATTTGCCGTGTCAGGGAGCAGTTGCTGTGACAGAGAGCAGTTGCTGTGTCAGGGAGCAGTTGCAGTGACAGAGAGCAGTTGTTGTGACACAGAGCAGTTGCTGTGACAGAGAAAATTTGTTGTGTCAGAGAGCAGTTGGTGTGACAGAGAGCAGTTGCTGTGACAGAGAGCAGTTGCTGTGTCAGAGAGCAGTTGCTGCTCCAGAGAACAGTTGCTGTGACAGAGAGCAGTTGCTGTGACAGAGAGCTGTTGTTGTGTCAGAGAGCAGTTGTTGTGACAGAGAGCAGTTGCTGTGACAGAGAGCAGTTGCTGTGTCAGAGAGCAGTTGCTGTGTCAGGGAGCAGTTGCTGCTCCAGAGAACAGTTGCTGTGACAGAGAGCAGTTGCTGTGACAGAGAGCTGTTGTTGTGTCAGAGAGCAGTTGTTGTGACAGAGAGCAGTTGCTGTGACAGAGAGCAGTTGCTGTGACAGAGAGCAGTTGCTGTGACAGAGAGCTGTTGTTGTGTCAGAGAGCAGTTGCTGTGAGAGAGAGCAGTTGCTGTGAGAGAGAACAGTTGCTGTGTCAGGGAGCAGTTGCTGTGACAGAGAGCAGTTGCTGTGTCAGGGAGCAGTTGCTGTGACAGAGAGCAGTTGTTGTGACACAGAGCAGTTGCTGTGACAGAGAAAATTTGCTGTGTCAGAGAGCAGTTGGTGTGACAGAGAGCAGTTGCTGTGTCAGAGAGCAGTTGCTGTGACAGAGAGCAGTTGCTGTGTCAGAGAGCAGTTGTTGTGACACAGAGCAGTTGCTGTGACAGAGAAAATTTGCTGTGTCAGAGAGCAGTTGCTGTGTCAGAGAGCAGTTGCTGTGTCAGAGAGCAGTTGCTGTGACAGAGAGCAGTTGTTGTGACACAGAGCAGTTGCTGTGACAGAGAAAATTTGCTGTGTCAGAGAGCAGTTGGTGTGACAGAGAGCAGTTGCTGTGAGAGAGAGCAGTTTCTGTGTCAGGGAGCAGTTGCTGTGTCAGGGAGCAGTTTCTGTGTCAGGGAGCAGTTTCTGTGTCAGGGAGCAGTTGCTGTGTCAGGGAGCAGTTGCTGTGACAGGGAGCAGTTGCTGTGAGAGAGAGCAGTTGCTGTGTCAGGGAGCAGTTGTTGTGACAGAGAGCAGTTGCTGTGTCAGGGAGCAGTTGTTGTGTCAGAGAGCAGTTGCTGTGTCAGAGAGCAGTTGCTGTGACAGAGAGCAGTTGCTGTGACAGAGAGCAGTTGCTGTGACAGAGAGCAGTTGCTGTGTCAGAGAGCAGTTGCTGTGACAGAGAGCAGTTGCTGTGACAGAGAGCAGTTGTTGTGACAGAGAGCAGTTGCTGTGTCAGGGAGCAGTTGTTGTGTCAGAGAGCAGTTGCTGTGTCAGAGAGCAGTTGCTGTGACAGAGAGCAGTTGCTGTGACAGGGAGCAGTTGTTGTGACAGAGAGCAGTTGCTGTGTCAGGGAGCAGTTGTTGTGTCAGAGAGCAGTTGCTGTGTCAGAGAGCAGTTGCTGTGACAGAGAGCAGTTGCTGTGACAGAAAACAATTCTTGTGACAGAGAGCAGTTGCTGTGTCAGAGAGCAGTTGCTGTGACAGAGAGCAGTTGCTGTGTCAGGGAGCAGTTGCTGTGAGAGAGAGCAGTTTCTGTGTCAGGGAGCAGTTGCTGTGTCAGGGAGCAGTTGCTGTGAGAGAGAGCAGTTGCTGTGTCAGAGAGCAGTTGCTGTCTCAGGGAGCAGTTGCTGTGTCAGGGAGCAGTTGCTGTGTCAGGGAGCAGTTGCTGTGAGAGAGAGCAGTTTCTGTGTCAGGGAGCAGTTGCTGTGTCAGGGAACAGTTGCTGTGGCAGAGAGCAGTTGCTGTGTCAGGGAGCAGTTGCTGTGAGAGAGAGCAGTTTCTGTGTCAGGGAGCAGTTGCTGTGTCAGGGAACAGTTGCTGTGGCAGAGAGCAGTTGCTGTGTCAGGGAGCAGTTTCTGTGTCAGGGAGCAGTTGCTGTGTCAGGGAACAGTTTCTGTGTCAGGGAGCAGTTGCTGTGTCAGGGAACAGTTGCTGTGGCAGAGAGCAGTTGCTGTGTCAGGGAGCAGTTGCTGTGAGAGAGAGCAGTTTCTGTGTCAGGGAGCAGTTGCTGTGTCAGGGAACAGTTGCTGTGGCAGAGAGCAGTTGCTGTGTCAGGGAGCAGTTGCTGTGACAGAGAGCAGTTGCTGTGTCAGGGAGCAGTTGCTGTGAGAGAGAGCAGTTTCTGTGTCAGGGAGCAGTTGCTGTGTCAGGGAGCAGTTACTGTGTCAGAGAGCAGTTGCTGTGTCAGGGAGCATTTGCTGTGAGAGAGAGCAGTTTCTGTGTCAGGGAGCAGTTGCTGTGTCAGGGAGCAGTTGCTGTGACAGGGAGCAGTTGCTGTGAGAGAGAGCAGTTGCTGTGTCAGAGAGCAGTTGTTGTGACAGAGAGCAGTTGCTGTGTCAGAGAGCAGTTGCTCTGTCCCGGAGCAGTTGCTGTGCCAGAGAGCAGTTGCTCTGTCAGAGAGCAGTCGCTGTGTCAGGGAGCAGTTGCTGTGACAGAGAGCAGTTGCTCTCACAGAGAGCAGTTGCTTTTACAGTGAGCAGTTGCTGTGTCAGAGAGCAGTTTCTGTGAGAGAGAGCTGTTGCTGCGTCAGAGAGCAGTTGCTGTTCCAGAGACCAGTTGCTGTGTCAGAGAGCAGTTGCTGTGTCAGGGAGCAGTTGCTGTGTCAGTGAGCAGTTGCTGTGTCAGAGAGCAGTCGCTGTGTCAGGGAGCAGTTGCTGTTACAGAGAGCAGTTGCTGTGTCAGGGAGCAGTTGCTGTGACAGAGAGCAGTTGCTGCGTCAGAGAGCAGTTGCTGTTCCAGAGAGCAGTTGCTGTGTCAGGGAGCAGTTGCTGTGAGAGAGAGCAGTTGCTGTTCCAGAGAGCAGTTGCTGTGACAGAGAGCAGTTGCTGTGTCAGGGAGCAGTTGCTGTGTCAGAGAGCAGTCGCTGTGTCACGGAGCAGTTCCTGTGTCAGAGAGCAGTCGCTGTGTCAGGGAGCAGTTGCTGTGAGAGAGAGCAGTTGCTGTGAGAAAGAGCAGTTGCTGTGTTAGGGAGCAGTCGCTGTGTCAGGGAGCAGTTGCTGCGTCAGAGAGCAGTTGCTGTTACAGAGAGCAGTTGCTGTGCTAGAGAGCGGTTTCTGTGAGAGAGAGCAGTTGCTTTTTCAGGTAGCAGTTGCTGTGACAGTGAGCAGTTGTTGTGACAGAGAGCAGTTGCTGTGTCAGGGAGCAGTTGCTGTGTCAGGGAGCAGTTGCTGTGTCAGAGAGCTGTTTCTGTGAGAGAGAGCAGTTGTTTTTTCAGGGAGCAGTTGCTGTGACAGTGAGCAGTTGCTGTGACAGTGAGCAGTTGCTGTCTCAGGAAGCAGTTGCCGTGTCAGAGAGCAGTTGCTGTGACAGAGAGCAGTTGCTGTGTCAGAGAGGAGTTGATGTGTCAGGGAGCAGTTGCTGTGTCAGGGAGCAGTTGCTGTGTCTGGGAGCAGTTGCTGTGAGAGAGAGCAGTTGCTGTGTCAGAGAGCAGTTGCTGTGTCAGGGAGCAGTTGCTGTGACAGAGAACAGTTGCTGTGACAGAGAGGAGTTGCTGTGACAGAGAGCAGTTGCTGTGACAGAGAGCAGGTGCTGTGAGAGAGAGCAGTTGCTGTGTCAGAGACCAGTTGCTGTGACAGAGAGCAGCTGCTGTGACAGAGAGCAGTTGCTGTGAGAGAGAGCAGTTGCCGTGAGAGAGAGCAGTTGCTGTGAGAGAGAACAGTTACTGTGTCAGGGAGCAGTTGCTGTGTCAGGGAGCAGTTGCTGTGTCAGGGAGCAGTTGCTGTGTCTGGGAGCAGTTGCTGTGAGAGAGAGCAGTTGCTGTGACAGTGAGCAGTTGCTGTGAGAGAGAGCAGTTGCTGTGACAGTGAGCAGTTGTTGTGACACAGAGCAGTTGCTGTGACAGAGAAAATTTGCTGTGTCAGGGAGCAGTTGCTGTGACAGAGAGCAGTTGCTGTGTCAGGGAGCAGTTGCTGTGACAGAGAGCAGTTGTTGTGACACAGAGCAGTTGCTGTGACAGAGAAAATTTGTTGTGTCAGAGAGCAGTTGGTGTGACAGAGAGCAGTTGCTGTGACAGAGAGCAGTTGCTGTGTCAGAGAGCAGTTGTTGTGTCAGGGAGCAGTTGCTGCTCCAGAGAACAGTTGCTGTGACAGAGAGCAGCTGCTGTGTCAGAGAGCAGTTGCTGCTCCAGAGAACAGTTGCTGTGACAGAGAGCAGTTGCTGTGACAGAGAGCTGTTGTTGTGTCAGAGAGCAGTTGCTGTGAGAGAGAGCAGTTGCTGTGAGAGAGAACAGTTGCTGTGTCAGGGAGCAGTTGCTGTGACAGAGAGCAGTTGTTGTGACACAGAGCAGTTGCTGTGACAGAGAAAATTTGCTGTGTCAGAGAGCAGTTGGTGTGACAGAGAGCAGTTGCTGTGTCAGAGAGCAGTTGCTGTGACAGAGAGCAGTTGCTGTGTCAGGGAGCAGTTGCTGTGACAGAGAGCAGTTGCTGTGTCAGAGAGCAGTTGTTGTGTCAGGGAGCAGTTGCTGTGAGAGAGAGCAGTTGCTGTGTCAGAGAGCAGTTGTTGTGTCAGGGAGCTGTTGCTGTGTCAGAGAGCAGTTGTTGTGTCAGAGAGCAGTTGTTGTGTCAGAGAGCAGTTGCTGTGACAGAGAGCAGTTGCTGTGACAGAGAGCAGTTGCTGTGACAGAGAGCAGTTGTTGTGTCAGAGAGCAGTTGCTGTGTCAGGGAGCAGTTGTTGTGTCAGGGAGCAGTTGCTGTGACAGAGAGCAGTTGCTGTGACAGAGAGCAGTTATTGTGTCAGAGAGCAGTTGCTGTGTCAGGGAGCAGTTGTTGTGTCAGGGAGCAGTTGCTGTGACAGAGAGCAGTTGCTGTGTCAGAGAGCAGTTGCTATGAGAGAGAGTCGTTGCTGTGACAGAGAGCAGTTGTTGTGACACAGAGCAGTTGCTGTGACAGAGAAAATTTGCTGTGTCAGAGAGCAGTTGCTGTGTCACAGAGCAGTTGCTGTGACAGGGAGCAGTTGCTGTGTCAGAGAGCAGCTGCTGTGTCAGAGAGCAGTTGCTGCTCCAGAGAACAGTTGCTGTGACAGAGAGCAGTTGCTGTGACAGAGAGCAGTTGCTGTGACAGAGAGCAGTTGTTGTGTCAGAGAGCAGTTGTTGTGTCAGGGAGCAGTTGCTGTGTCAGAGAGCAGTTGCTGTGACAGAGAGCAGTTGCTGTGACAGAGAGCAGTTGCTGTTTCAGAGAGCAGTTGCTGTGACAGAGAGCAGTTCCTGTGAGAGAGAGCAGTTTCTGTGTCAGGGAGCAGTTGCTGTGTCAGGGAGCAGTTGCTGTGACAGAGAGCAGTTGCTGTGTCAGGGAGCAGTTGCTGTGAGAGAGAGCAGTTTCTGTGTCAGGGAGCAGTTGCTGTGTCAGGGAGCAGTTGCTGTGACAGGGAGCAGTTGCTGTGAGAGAGAGCAGTTGCTGGGTCAGAGAGCAGTTGTTGTGACAGAGAGCAGTTGCTGTGTCAGAGAGCAGTTGCTCTGTCCCGGAGCAGTTGCTGTGCCAGAGAGCAGTTGCTCTGTCAGAGAGCAGTCGCTGTGTCAGGGAGCAGTTGCTGTGACAGAGAGCAGTTTCTGTGAGAGAGAGCTGTTGCTGCGTCAGAGAGCAGTTGCTGTTCCAGAGAGCAGTTGCTGTGTCAGAGAGCAGTTGCTGTGTCAGGGAGCAGTTGCTGTGTCAGGGAGCAGTTGCTGTGTCAGAGAGCAGTCGCTGTGTCAGGGAGCAGCTGCTGTTACAGAGAGCAGTTGCTGTGTCAGGGAGCAGTTGCTGTGACAGAGAGCAGTTGCTGCGTCAGAGAGCAGTTGCTGTTCCAGAGAGCAGTTGCTGTGTCAGAGAGCAGTTGCTGTGTCAGGGAGCAGTTGCTGTGTCAGGGAGCAGTTGCTGTGTCAGAGAGCAGTCGCTGTGTCAGGGAGCAGTTCCTGTGTCAGAGAGCAGTCGCTGTGTCAGGGAGCAGTTGCTGTGAGAGAGAGCAGTTGCTGTGAGAAAGAGCAGTTGCTGTGTCAGGGAGCAGTCGCTGTGTCAGGGAGCAGTTGCTGCGTCAGAGAGCAGTTGCTGTTACAGAGAGCGGTTGCTGTGCTAGAGAGCGGTTTCTGTGAGAGAGAGCAGTTGCTTTTTCAGGTAGCAGTTGCTGTGACAGTGAGCAGTTGTTGTGACAGAGAGCAGTTGCTGTGTCAGGGAGCAGTTGCTGTGTCAGGGAGCAGTTGCTGTGTCAGAGAGCAGTTTCTGTGAGAGAGAGCAGTTGTTTTTTCAGGGAGCAGTTGCTGTGACAGTGAGCAGTTGTTGTGACAGAGAGCAGTTGCTGTGTCAGGGAGCAGTTGCTGTGTCAGGGAGCAGTTGCTGTGTCAGAGAGCAGTTTCTGTGAGAGAGAGCAGTTGTTTTTTCAGGGAGCAGTTGCTGTGACAGTGAGCAGTTGCTGTGACAGTGAGCAGTTGCTGTCTCAGGAAGCAGTTGCTGTGTCAGAGAGCAGTTGCTGTGACAGAGAGCAGTTGCTGTGTCAGAGAGGAGTTGATGTGTCAGGGAGCAGTTGCTGTGTCAGGGAGCAGTTGCTGTGTCTGGGAGCAGTTGCTGTGAGAGAGAGCAGTTGCTGTGTCAGAGAGCAGTTGCTGTGTCAGGGAGCAGTTGCTGTGACAGAGAACAGTTGCTGTGACAGAGAGGAGTTGCTGTGACAGAGAGCAGTTGCTGTGACAGAGAGCAGGTGCTGTGAGAGAGAGCAGTTGCTGTGTCAGAGACCAGTTGCTGTGACAGAGAGCAGCTGCTGTGACAGAGAGCAGTTGCTGTGAGAGAGAGCAGTTGCCGTGAGAGAGAGCAGTTGCTGTGAGAGAGAACAGTTACTGTGTCAGGGAGCAGTTGCTGTGTCAGGGAGCAGTTGCTGTGTCAGGGAGCAGTTGCTGTGTCTGGGAGCAGTTGCTGTGAGAGAGAGCAGTTGCTGTGACAGTGAGCAGTTGTTGTGACACAGAGCAGTTGCTGTGACAGAGAAAATTTGCTGTGTCAGAGAGCAGTTGCTGTGTCAGAGAGCAGTTGCTGTGACAGGGAGCAGTTGCTGTGTCAGAGAGCAGCTGCTGTGTCAGAGAGCAGTTGCTGCTCCAGAGAACAGTTGCTGTGACAGAGAGCAGTTGCTGTGACAGAGAGCAGTTGTTGTGTCAGAGAGCAGTTGCTGTGACAGAGAGCAGTTGCTGTGACAGAGAGCAGTTGCTGTTTCAGAGAGCAGTTGCTGTGACAGAGAGCAGTTCCTGTGAGAGAGAGCAGTTTCTGTGTCAGGGAGCAGTTGTTGTGACACAGAGCAGTTGCTGTGACAGAGAAAATTTGCTGTGTCAGAGAGCAGTTGCTGTGTCAGAGAGCAGTTGCTGTGACAGGGAGCAGTTGCTGTGTCAGAGAGCAGCTGCTGTGTCAGAGAGCAGTTGCTGCTCCAGAGAACAGTTGCTGTGACAGAGAGCAGTTGCTGTGTCAGGGAGCAGTTGCTGTGTCAGAGAGCAGTTGCTGTGACAGAGAGCAGTTGCTGTGACAGAGAGCAGTTGCTGTTTCAGAGAGCAGTTGCTGTGACAGAGAGCAGTTCCTGTGAGAGAGAGCAGTTTCTGTGTCAGGGAGCAGTTGCTGTGTCAGGGAGCAGTTGCTGTGACAGAGAGCAGTTGCTGTGTCAGGGAGCAGTTGCTGTGAGAGAGAGCAGTTTCTGTGTCAGGGAGCAGTTGCTGTGTCAGGGAGCAGTTACTGTGTCAGAGAGCAGTTGCTGTGTCAGGGAGCAGTTGCTGTGAGAGAGAGCAGTTTCTGTGTCAGGGAGCAGTTGCTGTGTCAGGGAGCAGTTGCTGTGACAGGGAGCAGTTGCTGTGAGAGAGAGCAGTTGCTGTGTCAGAGAGCAGTTGTTGTGACAGAGAGCAGTTGCTGTGTCAGAGAGCAGTTGCTCTGTCCCGGAGCAGTTGCTGTGCCAGAGAGCAGTTGCACTGTCAGAGAGCAGTCGCTGTGTCAGGGAGCAGTTGATGTGACAGAGAGCAGTTGCTCTCACAGAGAGCAGTTGCTTTTACAGAGAACAGTTGCTGTGTCAGAGAGCAGTTTCTGTGAGAGAGAGCTGTTGCTGCGTCAGAGAGCAGTTGCTGTTCCAGAGAGCAGTTGCTGTGTCAGAGAGCAGTTGCTGTGTCAGGGAGCAGTTGCTGTGTCAGAGAGCAGTTTCTGTGAGAGAGAGCAGTTGTTTTTTCAGGGAGCAGTTGTTGTGACAGTGAGCAGTTGCTGTGACAGTGAGCAGTTGCTGTCTCAGGAAGCAGTTGCTGTGTCAGAGAGCAGTTGCTGTGACAGAGAGCAGTTGCTGTGTCAGAGAGCAGTTGCTGTGTCAGGGAGCAGTTGCTGTGTCAGGGAGCAGTTGCTGTGTCAGAGAGCAGTCGCTGTGTCAGGGAGCAGTTCCTGTGTCAGAGAGCAGTCGCTGTGTCAGGGAGCAGTTGCTGTGAGAGAGAGCAGTTGCTGTGAGAAAGAGCAGTTGCTGTGTCAGGGAGCAGTTGCTGTGTCGGAGCAGTTGCTGCGTCAGAGAGCAGTTGCTGTTACAGAGAGCAGTTGCTGTGCTAGAGAGCGGTTTCTGTGAGAGAGAGCAGTTGCTTTTTCAGGTAGCAGTTGCTGTGACAGTGAGCAGTTGTTGTGACAGAGAGCAGTTGCTGTGTCAGGGAGCAGTTGCTGTGTCAGGGAGCAGTTGCTGTGTCAGAGAGCAGTTTCTGTGAGAGAGAGCAGTTGTTTTTTCAGGGAGCAGTTGCTGTGACAGTGAGCAGTTGCTGTGACAGTGAGCAGTTGCTGTCTCAGGAAGCAGTTGCTGTGTCAGAGAGCAGTTGCTGTGACAGAGAGCAGTTGCTGTATCAGAGAGGAGTTGATGTGTCAGGGAGCAGTTGCTGTGTCAGGGAGCAGTTGCTGTGTCTGGGAGCAGTTGCTGTGAGAGAGAGCAGTTGCTGTGTCAGAGAGCAGTTGCTGTGTCAGGGAGCAGTTGCTGTGACAGAGAACAGTTGCTGTGACAGAGAGGAGTTGCTGTGACAGAGAGCAGTTGCTGTGACAGAGAGCAGGTGCTGTGAGAGAGAGCAGTTGCTGTGTCAGAGACCAGTTGCTGTGACAGAGAGCAACTGCTGTGACAGAGAGCAGTTGCTGTGAGAGAGAGCAGTTGCCGTGAGAGAGAGCAGTTGCTGTGAGAGAGAACAGTTACTGTGTCAGGGTGCAGTTGCTGTGTCAGGGAGCCGTTGCTGTGACAGTGAGCAGTTGCTGTGAGAGAGCAGTTGCTGTGACAGAGAGCAGTTGCTGTGTCAGAGAGGAGTTGATGTGTCAGGGAGCAGTTGCTGTGTCAGGGAGCAGTTGCTGTGTCTGGGAGCAGTTGCTGTGAGAGAGAGCAGTTGCTGTGTCAGAGAGCAGTTGCTGTGTCAGGGAGCAGCTGCTGTGACAGAGAACAGTTGCTGTGACAGAGAGGAGTTGCTGTGACAGAGAGCAGTTGCTGTGACAGAGAGCAGGTGCTGTGAGAGAGAGCAGTTGCTGTGTCAGAGACCAGTTGCTGTGACAGAGAGCAGCTGCTGTGACAGAGAGCAGTTGCTGTGAGAGAGAGCAGTTGCCGTGAGAGAGAGCAGTTGCTGTGAGAGAGAACAGTTACTGTGTCAGGGAGCAGTTGCTGTGAGAGAGAGCAGTTGCTGTGACAGTGAGCAGTTGCTGTGAGAGAGCAGTTGCTGTGACAGTGAGCAGTTGTGACACAGAGCAGTTGCTGTGACAGAGAAAATTTGCTGTATCAGGGAGCAGTTTCTGTGACAGAGAGCAGTTGCTGTGTCAGGGAGCAGTTGCTGTGACAGAGAGCAGTTGTTGTGACTCAGAGCAGTTGCTGTGACAGAGAAAATTTGCTGTGTCAGAGAGCAGTTGGTGTGACAGAGAGCAGTTGCTGTGACAGAGAGCAGTTGCTGTGTCAGAGAGCAGTTGTTGTGTCTGAGAGCAGTTGCTGCTCCAGAGAACAGTTGCTGTGACAGAGAGCAGCTGCTGTGTCAGAGAGCAGTTGCTGCTCCAGAGAACAGTTGCTGTGACAGAGAGCAGTTGCTGTGACAGAGAGCTGTTGTTGTGTCAGAGAGCAGTTGCTGTGAGAGAGAGCAGTTGCTGTGAGAGAGAACAGTTGCTGTGTCAGGGAGCAGTTGCTGTGACAGAGAGCAGTTGTTGTGACACAGAGCAGTTGCTGTGACAGAGACAATTTGCTGTGTCAGAGAGCAGTTGGTGTGACAGAGAGCAGTTGCTGTCTCAGAGAGCAGTTGCTGTGACAGAGAGCAGTTGCTGTGTCAGGGAGCAGTTGCTGTGACAGAGAGCAGTTGCTGTGTCAGAGAGCAGTTGTTGTGTCAGGGAGCAGTTGCTGTGACAGAGAGCAGTTGCTGTGTCAGAGAGCAGTTGTTGTGTCAGGGAGCAGTTGCTGTGTCAGAGAGCAGTTGTTGTGTCAGGGAGCAGTTGTTGTGACAGAGAGCAGTTGTTGTGTCAGAGAGCAGTTGTTGTGTCAGAGAGCAGTTGCTGTGACAGAGAGCAGTTGCTGTGACAGAGAGCAGTTGCTGTGACAGAGAGCAGTTGTTGTGTCAGAGAGCACTTGCTGTGTCAGGGAGCAGTTGTTGTGTCAGGGAGCAGTTGCTGTGACAGAGAGCAGTTGCTGTGACAGAGAGCAGTTGTTGTGTCAGAGAGCAGTTGCTGTGTCAGGGAGCAGTTGTTGTGTCGGGGAGATTCAGTTGCTGTGACAGAGAGCAGTTGCTGTGTCAGAGAGCAGTTGCTATGAGAGAGAGCAGTTGCTGTGACAGAGAGCAGTTGCTGTGACAGAGAGCAGTTGTTGTGACACAGAGCAGTTGCTGTGACAGAGAAAATTTGCTGTGTCAGAGAGCAGTTGCTGTGTCAGAGAGCAGTTGCTGTGACAGGGAGCAGTTGCTGTGTCAGAGAGCAGTTGCTGTGACAGAGAGCAGTTGTTGTGTCAGAGAGCAGTTGTTGTGTCAGGGAGCAGTTGTTGTGTCAGGGAGCAGTTGCTGTGACAGAGACAATTTGCTGTGTCAGGGAGCAGTTGCTGTGTCAGAGAGCAGTTGCTATGAGAGAGAGCAGTTGCTGTGACAGAGAGCAGTTGTTGTGACACAGAGCAGTTGCTGTGACAGAGAAAATTTGCTGTGTCAGAGAGCAGTTGCTGTGTCAGAGAGCAGTTGCTGTGACAGGGAGCAGTTGCTGTGTCAGAGAGCAGCTGCTGTGTCAGAGAGCAGTTGCTGCTCCAGAGAACAGTTGCTGTGACAGAGAGCAGTTGTTGTGTCAGAGAGCAGTTGTTGTGTCAGGGAGCAGTTGCTGTGTCAGAGAGCAGTTGCTGTGACAGAGAGCAGTTGCTGTGACAGAGAGCAGTTGCTGTTTCAGAGAGCAGTTGCTGTGACAGAGAGCAGTTCCTGTGACAGAGAGCAGTTGCTGTGACAGAGAGCTGTTGCTGTGTCAGAGAGCAGTTGCTGTGTCAGAGAGCAGTTGTTGTGTCAGAGAGCAGTTGTGTCAGAGAGCAGTTGCTGTGACAGAGAGCAGTTGCTGTGACAGAGAGCAGTTGCTGTGTCAGGGAGCAGTTGTTGTGTCAGGGAGCAGTTGCTGTGTCAGAGAGCAGTTGCTATGAGAGAGAGCAGTTGCTGTGACAGAGAGCAGTTGTTGTGTCAGAGAGCAGTTGCTGTGTCAGGGAGCAGTTGTTGTGTCAGGGAGCAGTTGCTGTGTCAGAGAGCAGTTGCTATGAGAGAGAGCAGTTGCTGTGACAGAGAGCAGTTGCTGTGTCAGAGAGCAGTTGTGTCAGAGAGCAGTTGTTGTGTCAGAGAGCAGTTGCTGTGACAGAGAGCAGTTGCTGTGACAGAGAGCAGTTGCTGTGACAGAGAGCAGTTGTTGTGTCAGAGAGCAGTTGCTGTGTCAGGGAGCAGTTGTTGTGTCAGGGCGCAGTTGCTGTGACAGAGAGCAGTTGCTGTGACAGAGAGCAGTTGTTGTGTCAGAGAGCAGTTGCTGTGTCAGGGAGCAGTTGTTGTGTCAGGGAGCAGTTGCTGTGTCAGAGAGCAGTTGCTGTGTCAGAGAGCAGTTGCTATGAGAGAGAGCAGTTGCTGTGACAGAGAGCAGTTGCTGTGTCAGGGAGCAGTTGCTGTGACAGAGAGCAGTTGTTGTGTCAGAGAGCAGGTGCTGTGTCAGGGAGCAGTTGCTGTGTCAGAGAGCAGTTGCTGTGACAGAGAGCAGTTGCTGTGTCAGGGAGCAGTTGCTGTGACAGAGAGCAGTTGCTGTGTCAGTGAGCAGTTGTTGTGACAGAGAGCAGTTGTTGTGTCAGAGAGCAGGTGCTGTGTCAGGGAGCACATGCTGTGAGAGAGAGCAGTTGCTGTGACAGAGAGCAGTTGCTGTGTCAGGGAACAGTTGCTGTGTCAGGGAGCAGTTGCTGTGTCAGAGAGCAGTTGCTGTGTCAGGGAGCAGTTGCTGTGACAGAGAGCAGTTGTTGTGTCAGAGCGCAGTTGCTGTGATGGAGAGAAGTTGATGTGACAGAGACGAGGCGGGGGACGGAGGGGGCGGTGGGGTGGAGAGGGCGGAGGGGGCAGAGGGGGGCAGGAGGCAGAGGGGGTGCCCATGCCCAGGGTCCCCAATTGCCCCCCCTTTATTCCAGTGAGGTGAGCTGGCTTGTTCCCTGCTAGTGGGGACCTCCTGTAAACCCCCCTTGAATGAAATACTCTGGAGTGCTTGGAGAGGCGAACAGGCCCAGAGAATTCAGTCCCAGGCCCAGTAATCACATTGAAATAACATTAAAAGTAGATGTAAATGACTGACATGGTCTTCCCACTAGTTTCTAGCGCAGGTCTGACAGCACCAGAAATCCGGGGCTGGGAGATGTGCGTGGAGCAGGAACGCGTGCGTGAATCAC
>NW_027591242.1:0-99759 GCF_964213995.1 Mustelus asterias
GACAAAGTGAGATGAGAGAGGCGACGGCTGCGAGGAGATTCGATGGAAATGTTCAAAATCACAAAGGAACATGACAGAGGCGTTAAGGGGTAAGTGTTCCCCCCTCGTAAAGGATTGACAACGAGAGGGCGCAGAGTTAAAGTGATTTACAAAAGAAGCAAAAGCGAAGTGAGACAAATCTTTTTCACGCAGCGAGGGGTTAGAGTCGGGAATGAGCTGCCTGAGAGGGTGGTGGGGGCAGGTACAATCGAGGCACTCAAGAGGGCATTTGATGCATTGAGACAATGTGCAGGGGGTGTGGGGGGGGGGGAAATGTGGGAGAACGGAACTAGGTGGGTTGTTCATTGGAAGAGCCGGTGCAGACACAATGGGCAAAATGGCCTCCTTCTGCCGCACTCCCTCAGCACTGACCCTCTGACAGTGCAGCACTCCCTCAGTACTGACCCTCTGACAGTGCAGCACTCCCTCAGTACTGACCCTCTGACAGTGCGGCACTCCCTCAGTACTGACCCTCTGACAGTGCGGCACTCCCTCAGTACTGACCCTCTGACAGTGCGGCACTCCCTCAGTACTGACCCTCTGACAGTGCGGCACTCCCTCAGTACTGGCCCTCTGACAGTGCGGCACTCCCTCAGTACTGACCCTCTGACAGTGCGGCACTCCCTCAGTACTGACCCTCTGACAGTGCGGCACTCCCTCAGCACTGACCCTCTGACAGTGCGGCACTCCCTCAGTACTGACCCTCTGACAGTGCAGCACTCCCTCAGCACTGACCCTCTGACAGTGCCGCACTCCCTCAGTACTGACCCTCTGACAGTGCAGCACTCCCTCAGTACTGACCCTCTGACAGTGCGGCACTCCCTCAGTACTGACCCTCTGACAGTGCGGCACTCTCTCAGCAATGACCCTCTGACAGTGCAGCACTCCCTCAGCACTGACCCTCTGACAGTGTGGCACTCCCTCAGCACTGACCCTCTGACAGTGCAGCACTCCCTCAGCACTGACCCTCTGACAGTGCGGCACTCACTCAGCACTGACCCTCTGACATTGCGGCACCCCCTCAATACTGACCATCTGACAGTGCGGCACTCCCTCAGTACTGACCCTCTGACAGTGCGGCACTCCTTCAGTCCTGACCCTCTGACAGTGCGGCACTCCCTCAGTACTGACCCTCTGACAGTGCGGAACTCCCACAGTACTGACCCTCTGACAGTGCGGCACTCCCTCAGTACTGACCCTCTGACAGTGCGGCACTCCCTCAGTGCTGACCCTCTGACAGTGCGGCACTCCCTCAGTACTGACCCTCTGACAGTGCGGCACTCCCTCAGTACTGACCCTCTGACAGTGCGGCACTCCCTCAGTACTGACCCTCTGACAGTGCGGCACTCCCTCAGTACTGACCCTCTGACAGTGCGGCACTCCCACAGCACTGACCCTCTGACAGTGCGGCACTCCCTCAGTACTGACCCTCTGACTGTGCGGCACTCCCTCAGTACTGACCCTCTGACAGTGCAGCACTCCCTCAGTACTGACCCTCTGACAGTGCGGCACTCCCTCAGTACTGACCCTCTGACAGTGCAGCACTCCCTCAGTACTGACCCTCTGACAGTGCGGCACTCCCTCAGTACTGACCCTCTGACAGTGCGGCACTCCCTCAGTACTGACCCTCTGACAGTGCAGCACTCCCTCAGCACTGACCCTCTGACAGTGCCGCACTCCCTCAGTACTGACCCTCTGACAGTGCAGCACTCCCTCAGTACTGACCCTCTGACAGTGCGGCACTCCCTCAGTACTGACCCTCTGACAGTGCGGCACTCTCTCAGCAATGACCCTCTGACAGTGCAGCACTCCCTCAGCACTGACCCTCTGACAGTGTGGCACTCCCTCAGCACTGACCCTCTGACAGTGCACCACTCCCTCAGCACTGACCCTCTGACAGTGCGGCACTCACTCAGCACTGACCCTCTGACATTGCGGCACCCCCTCAATACTGACCATCTGACAGTGCGGCACTCCCTCAGTACTGACCCTCTGACAGTGCGGCACTCCTTCAGTCCTGACCCTCTGACAGTGCGGCACTCCCTCAGTACTGACCCTCTGACAGTGCGGAACTCCCACAGTACTGACCCTCTGACAGTGCGGCACTCCCTCAGTACTGACCCTCTGACAGTGCGGCACTCCCTCAGTACTGACCCTCTGACAGAGGGGCACTCCCTCAGTACTGACCCTCTGACAATGCAGCACTCCCTCAGCACTGACCCTCTGACAGTGCGGCACTCCCTCAGTGCTGACCCTCTGACAGTGCGGCACTCCCTCAGTACTGACCCTCTGACAGTGCGGCACTCCCTCAGTACTGACCATCTGACAGTGCGGCACTCCCTCAGTACTGACCCTCTGACAGTGCGGCACTCACTCAGCACTGACCCTCTGACAGTGCGGCACTCCCTCAGTACTGACCCTCTGACAGTGCGGCACTCCCTCAGTACTGACCCTCTGACAGTGCGGCACTCCCTCAGTACTGACCCTCTGACAGTGCGGCACTCCCTCAGTACTGACCCTCTGACAGTGCAGCACTCCCTCGGTACTGACCCTCTGACAGTGCGGCACTCACTCAGCACTGACCCTCTGACATTGCGGCACCCCCTCAATACTGACCATCTGACAGTGCGGCACTCCCTCAGTACTGACCCTCTGACAGTGCGGCACTCCTTCAGTCCTGACCCTCTGACAGTGCGGCACTCCTTCAGTACTGACCCTCTGACTGTGCGGCACTCCCTCAGTACTGACCCTCTGACAGTGCGGCACTCCCTCAGCACTGACCCTCTGACAGTGCGGCACTCCCACAGCACTGACCCTCTGACAGTGCGGCACTCCCTCAGCACTGACCCTCTGACTGTGCGGCAGTCCCTCAGCACTGACCCTCTGACAGTGCGGCATTCCCTCAGCACTGACCCTCTGACAGTGCGGCACTCCCTCATCACTGACCCTCTGACAGTGCAGCACTCCCTCAGTACTGACCCTCTGACAGTGCGGCACTCCCTCAGCACTGACCCCCTGACAGTGCGGCAGTCCCTCAGTACTGACCCTCTGACAGTGCAGCACTCC
Organism: Mustelus asterias; assembly: GCF_964213995.1. NCBI lineage: Eukaryota > Metazoa > Chordata > Chondrichthyes > Carcharhiniformes > Triakidae > Mustelus > Mustelus asterias. Next base: position 3,106 of record NW_027591242.1, read on the forward strand.
CTCAGTACTGACCCTCTGACAGTGCAGCACTCCCTCAGCACTGACCCTCTGACAGTGCGGCACTCACTCAGCACTGACCCTCTGACATTGCGGCACCCCCTCAATACTGACCATCTGACAGTGCGGCACTCCCTCAGCACTGACCCTCTGACAGTGCGGCACTCCTTCAGTCCTGACCCTCTGACAGTGCGGCACTCCTTCAGTACTGACCCTCTGACAGTGCGGCACTCCCTCAGTACTGACCCTCTGACAGTGCGGCACTCCCTCAGTGCTGACCCTCTGACAGTGCGGCACTCCCTCAGTACTGACCCTCTGACAGTGCGGCGCTCCCTCAGTACTGACCATCTGACAGAGCAGCACTCCCTCAGTACTGACCCTCTGACAGTGCGGCACTCCCTCAGCACTGACCCTCTGACAGTGCGGCACTCCCTCAGTACTGACCCTCTGACAGTGCGGCACTCCCTCAGTACTGACCCTCTGACAGTGCGGCACTCCCTCAGTACTGACCCTCTGACAGTGCAGCACTCCCTCAGTACTGTCCCTCTGACAGTGCAGCACTCCCTCAGTACTGACCATCTGTCAGTGTGGCACTTCCTCAGTACTGACCCACTGACAGTGCGGCACTCCCTAAGTACTGACCCACTGACAGTGCGGCACTCCCTCAGTACTGACCTTCTGACAGTGCAGCACTCCCTCAGTACTGACCATGTGACAGTGCGGCACTCCCTCAGTACTGACCCTCTGACAGTGCGGCACTCCCTCAGTACTGACCCTCTGACAGTGCGGCACTCCCTCAGTACTGACCCTCTGACAGTGCGGCACTCCCTCAGCACTGACCCTCTGACAGTGTGGCACTCCCTCAGTACGGACCCTCTGACAGTGCAGCACTCCCTCAGTACTGACCCTCTGACAGTGCGGCACTCCCTCAGTACTGACCCACTGACAGTGCGGCACTCCCTCAGTACTGACCCTCTGACAGTGCGGCACTCCCTCAGTACTGACCCTCTGACAGTGTGGCACTCCCTCACTACTGACCCTCTGACAGTGCAGCGCTCCCTCAGTACTGACCCTCTGACAGTGCAGCACTCCCTCAATACTGACCCTCTGACAGTGCGGCACTCCCACAGCACTGACCCTCTGACAGTGCGGCACTCCCTCAGTACTGACCCTCTGACAGTGCAGCACTCCCTCAGCACTGACCCTCTGACAGTGCGGCACTCCCACAGCACTGACCCTCTGACAGTGCGGCACTCCCTCAGCACTGACCCTCTGACAGTGCGGCAGTCCCTCATTACTGACCCTCTGACAGTGCGGCATTCCCTCAGTACTGACCCTCTGACAGTGCGGCACTCCCTCATCACTGACCCTCTGACAGTGCAGCACTCCCTCAGTACTGACCCTCTGACAGTGCAGCACTCCCTCAGTACTGACCCTCTGACAGTGCAGCACTCCCTCAGTACTGACCCTCTGACAGTGCGGCACTCCCTCAGTCCTGACCCTCTGACAGTGCGGCACTCCCTCAGTCCTGACCCTCTGACAGTGCGGCACTCCCTCAGTCCTGACCCTCTGACAGTGCGGCACTCCCTCATCACTGACCCTCTGACAGTGCAGCACTCCCTCAGTACTGACCCTCTGACAGTGCGGCACTCCCTCAGTACTGACCCTCTGACAGTGCGGCACTCCCTCAGTACTGACCCTCTGACAGTGCGGCACTTCCTCAGTACTGACCCTCTGACAGTGCAGCACTCCCTCAGTACTGACCCTCTGACAGTGCGGCACTCCCTCAGTACTGACCCTCTGACAGTGCGGCACTCCCTCAGTACTGACCCTCTGACAGTGCGGCACTCCCTCAGCACTGACCCTCTGACAGTGCGGCACTCCCTCAGCACTGACCCTCTGACATTGCGGCACTCCCTCAGCACTGACCCTCTGACAGTGCGGCACTCCCTCAGTACTGACCCTCTGACAGTGCGGCACTCCCTCAGCACTGACCCTCTGACAGTGCGGCACTCCCTCAGCACTGCACTGAATGTCAGCCTCGATTATGCTACCGCGTGTTTGGAGTGAAGTTTGAACCCCGAACCTCGGACTCAGAGGTGAGTGTGCTACTGAGCCAGGGCTGATATTTCGGTGGCTGAGTGGGTGGCAGGAGGAGGGGGTGAAGTCACACAGCCTGGGAAAAGAGAGCAAATTGTGATAGATATTGGGATGGGCCAGAGAAGTCTTTGATCCAATGAGCTCTGCGTTTGCATGCTCGGAGAGAGAAAATAAAGAGAGTGTACAGCCTGGGTTTCTTAATCCCACAATTAGTTTTAACCGCAGCCTTGGATGCCAATCCATCTCAGTACCCATCACCATCCGAACTTGGACAGCATCCACCTGGATTCAGAATCCGGTTCAGCGATGAATTGTTGGGGATGTTCTCAAAGAACAAAGAAAATTACAGCACAGGAACAGGCCCTTCGGCCCTCCAAGCCTGCACCGACCATGCTGCCCAACTTAACTAAAACCCCCTACCCTTCCGGGGACCATATCCCTCTATTCCCATCCTATTCATGTATTTGTCAAGACGCCCCTTAAAAGTCACTACCGTATCTGCTTCCACTACCTCCCCCGGCAACGAGTTCCAGGCACCCACCACCCTCTGTGTAAAACACTTGCCTCGTACATCTCCTTTAAACCTTGCCCCTCGCACCTTAAACCTGTGCCCCCTAGTAATTGACTCTTCCATCCTGGGAAAAAGCTTCTGACTATCCACTCTGTCCATGCCCCTCATAATCTTGTAGACTTCTATCAGGTCGCCCCTCAACCTCCGTCGCTCCAGTGAGAACAAACCAAGTTTCTCCAACCTCTCCTCATAGCTAATGCCCTCCATACCAGGCAACTCCCTGGTAAATCTTTTCTGTGCCCTCTCCAAAGCCTCCACATCCTTCTGGTAGTGTGGCGACCAGAATTGAACACTATATTCCAAGTGCGGCCTAACTAATGTTCTATAAAGCTGCAACATGACTTGCCAATTTTTAAACTCAATACCCCAACCGATGAAGGCAAGCATGCCGTATGCCTTCTTAACTACCTTCTCCACCTGCATTGCCACTTTCAGTGACCTGTGTACCTGTACCCCCAGATCCCTCTGCCTATCAATACTCCTAAGGGTTCTGCCATTTACTGTTTATTTCTCATCTGTATTCGACCTTCCAAAATGCATTACCTCACATTTGTCCGGATTAAACTCCATCTGACATCTAATCATAGATTAATCATAGAATCTCTACAGTGCAGAAGGAGGCCATTCAGCCCATCGAGTCTGCACCGACAACAATCCTACCCAGGCCCTATTCTCATATTTACCCTGCTAACCCCCCTGACACTAGGGCCAATTTAGCACGGCCAATCAACCTAACCTACACATCTCTCGGATTGTGGGAGGAAACCGGAGCACCCGGAGGAAACCCACGCTGTCACAGGGAGAATGTGCAAACTCCACACAGTGGAGGCTACAGAGGGACATCGAAAGGATCAGTGAGTGGGCAAAGATCTGGTAAATGGAGTATAATGTGGGCAAATGTCAAATTGTCCACCCTGGCAAGAAGAATGAAAAAGAAGCTTGTTATCTAAATGGTGAGAGATTGCAGAGCTCTGAGATGCAGTGGGATCTGGGTGTCCTAATGCATGAATTGCAAAATGTTGGTATGCAGGTGAAGCAAGTCATTGGGAAAGCTAATGGAATGTCAGCGTTTATTGTGAGGGGAAATGAATACAAGAGTAGGGAGGTTATTCTTCAGTTGTACAAGACACTGGTGAGGCCACATCTGGAGTATTGTGGACAGTATTGGTCTCCATATTTAAGGAAAGATGTAAATGCATTAGAAGCAATTCAGAGAAGGTTTACTGGGCTAATACCAGGAATGGGCGGATGAGCTTCTGGGGAAAGGTTGGACAGGCTAGGCTTGTATCCACAAGAGTAAGGGACAACTCGATTGAAACCTTTAAGATCCTGAGGGGTGTTGACAGGCTGGATGTGGAGAGGATGTTTCCTCTTGTGGGAGAATCTAGCACCAGGGGGTCACTGTTTAACAATGAAGTGTCACCCATTTAGGACAGAGGTGAGGAGAGTTTGTTTCTCTCAGAGGGTGCAGAGTCTCGGGAACTCTCTTCCTCAAACGGCAGTGGAAGCAGAGTCTTTGAATACTTTTAAGGCAGGGCGAGATAGATTCTTGAACAGCGAGGGGGTGAAAGGTTATCGGGGGGTCAGCAGGAATGTGGGGTTGAGGTTACAATCAGATCATGATCTTATAGAATGATGGAGCAGGCTCGATGGGCCGAGTGGCCTTTCTGCTGCTCCTAATCTGTGTGTTTGTGTATTTGTATGTTTGTATATACCTGTGGTAACCAACCCCCTAAGGTTTTGTGCTCCTCGAACTCTGGTCGCCTTCACAACTCGCCGTCGCTCCAATATTAGCTGGACCTTGAGCTCTGGAATTCCCTCCCTGCCCCTCTCCCCTTTTCACCTCTCCTGGCTTCCTGTCAGGCTTTTTAATACCTTCTTCTTTGACCAGGCCTTTGGTCACTTGACCCAGTAAGAGGGTCGGCGATGAATTGATGCGTTGGATAAATCTCCTGTGAAGCTCATGGCAGTGCATTGAAGGCACTATATAAACACAAGTTGTTGTTGTTAACGGAACAAGCATTTACCTCACTCTGGCATGTCACTGAGCACCTGACCCCAACAGCTTTAACCCTTCCCTGTCCTCCTCAATGTGTATGTAACGCACTGATAAATATTGGATTGGGAGTTTGCAAGATGAACGTTTTCCAGTGGAGGTATATTGGCAGAGTGCCTTGTTTCAAACAGCCAGTTAGTTACAGGATGATGTGCTGTAAAGGGGTTAACATTGAAATCTCCCCCCCCACCCCTCCCCAATTCCCACCCTCTCTGCTCCCCCACTCTCAAATAATAAAGCAACACCAAACACATTTATCCCACAGAACAGAGCTGCTGTAAATCCACAACTGTCGACGGGCAGTTTAATACAAAGTGTAACGTCTAAAGCTGCAACCAGATAAACTCTGCACCCAACAATTTGAGACTCGACAGGGGAAAGTGAAGTTAGTTGGGGACAGGGTAAAACTCACCTGCTGTCAAACTGAGTCTTGAAGATCCTCTCCTTATCTTTAATTCTTTCACTTGGCTCAACTTCCCCTTCTCAAGTTGTTCTCCAAACCTCCTTTTCCTCCTCCTTCTCCTGCCAATGCCTCCCCGCCGACTCTCAGTTTCTCCTCCCGATTGGATGTTCCCCCAGTGTTTCCTGCAATCCCCCTTCTCCCTTTCCTGGGGTTTTTTGTTAATCCTTACGGAGGGTAAGATTCAGCCACCAGCTTTACCCTCTGCCCATTGAGCGAGCTGATGTTACACAGCCTTACTCCTCTCAACAGCTGACACACAGATTCCAGCTCTAATCACCACTTGTTTATTTAACTCCTCCCGTCCTGCTCCTGAATTTACCCGGCTGCAGGAAGGCTTGAGGCAATCTCGCAGCACCCTCCGATTCCCAAATTCCAAAAATTTTTAAATTCCTTTGTCCACTAAATACTTTTCAAAGGCAGAGACAATAATGTCAGAGACACAGGACGGCACAGTGGTTAGCACTGCTGCCTCACAGCGCCAGGGACCCGGGTTCGATTCCCGGCTTGGGTCACTGTCTGTGCGGAGTCTGCACATTCTCCCCGTGACTGCGTGGGTTTCCTCCGGGTGCTCCGGTTTCCTCCCACACTCCAAAGATGTGCAGGTTAGGTGCATTGGCTATGCTAAATTGACCCTTAGTGTCCCGGGATGTGTAGGTTAGAAGGATTAGCGGGGTAAATATTTGGAGTTACGGGGATAGGGCCTGGGTGGGATTGTGGTCGGTGCAGACCCGATGGGCCGAATGGCCTCCTTCTGCACTGTAGGGATTCTATTTCAATTTCAAGCGGGAATCTCGGATGTGAGGGTTCACCGAGAGGGTGACGGGTCACTGAGCGGGAATCACAGATGATGGGATCCACCTAGCGGGAATCCTGGGGAAAAACAGGGTAGACAGGGTCTTCATACAAACCTGAGTGCGAGTTTTCAGTTTATTATCCTGCTAGCTCACAGATGATGCAGAGTCAGCCGGCAGAGTGCGTTATGTCGTGTGGGTGTGGGTGGGCGGTGTGGAGGGAGGGGGGTGGGGGGCGGTGGGGGGAGGGGGGGGCGGTGGGGGGGGGGTGGTGGGGGCAACGGGTGCGGTGGGGGGGAGGGGGGACGGTGGGGGGGAGGGGGGGCGGTGGGGGGGAGCAGGAATTTATAAGGGGACATGAACAGACTGAGTGATGGTAACTGCAGAGACAGGTTTCAGTCTGAGGAACTGTGAGATCCCCAGCCTGGACCTTAGAAAGGTGAATATTCTCTTCATGGGCAGATTCCAGCTGCAGTGAAGGAGCAGAGAGATGGAGGAGTTTTACTTTATTGCTCCCTGGGATGCGGGTGTCGCTGGCTGGGCCAGAATTGATCGTCATCCCGAACTGCCTTTGAACTGCGCGCCTCACTCGGCCATTTCAGAGTCAACCACGTTGCTGTGGGTCCATTGTGCAGATTGAGACTATTCAGCCTATCAAGTCTGCACCGACGCTCAGTAGCCGCAGTGTGTACTGTCTACAAGATGCACTGCAGCAATTCACCAAAGATCCTTAGACAGCACCTTCCAAACCCACAACCACATCCATCTAGGTGGTGGGTGCGTGGAATCGGCTGCCGGTAGTGGTGGTGGAGGCGGATTCGATGGGGTCTTTTAAGAGACTTTTGGATAAGTTCATGGAAGTTAGTAAAATAGAGGGTTATAGGTAAGCCTAGTAGGTAGGGACATGTTTGGCATGTAGCTTTTCCATGTTCTATGTTCTAGAAGGACAAGGGCAGCAGATACCTGGGAACGCCACCACCTGGAGGTTCCCCTCCAAGCCACTCACCTCCTGACTTGGAAATATATCGCCGTTCCTTCACAGTTGCTGGGTCAAAATCCTGGAATTCCCTCCCTAACAGCACTGTGGGTGTACCTACACCACATGGACAGCAGCGATTCAAGAAGGCAGCTCATCACCACCTTCTCAAGGGTAATTAGGGATGGGCAATAAATGCTGGTCAGCCAGCGACGCCCATGTCCCACAAATTAATTTTTAAAATCTCCGAAAGAACAACAACTCAGCCCCCAACCCCCCCCCGCCCCCCTCAGGAGGCCTATGGAGGCCTTGGAGAAATTGCATTGTAGATTCACCAGAGTGATACACACCCCCAGCACCCCCCCAACCCTCCGCTCCCCCCTCCCCACCTGCTCCCACCCTCACTTAAAGGGTTAAATTATAAAGATGGGTTAAATAAATGTAGTTTATTTATTGTTGTCACAAGTCGGCTTACATTAACACTGCAATGAAGTTACTGTGAAAATCCCAAAGTCGCCACACTCCGGTGCCTGTTCGGGTAACACTGAGGGAGAATTTAGCATGGCCAATGCACCCTAACCAGCACGTCTTTCAGACCCAGAGGAAACCCACGCAGAGATGGGGAGAACGTGCAGACTCCACAAGGACAGTGGCCTGAGCATCGAACCCAGATCCCTGGCGCTGTGAGGCAGCAGTGCGAACCACTGTGCCACCGTGCTGACCTGGGTGGCAATCCCTGGAGTTTGGAAGATTGAGGGTGATCTAACTGAGGTATTGAAGGTACTTTGAGGATTTAATCGATGACACCGCCTCAAAAGGAGGTGGATGCTGAGAGTTTGTTGAAATTTCCAAAATTGGGTTGGATAGATATTCCCTGGGTTAGGGTATCGAGATATATGGAGTAAAGGCAGGTAAATTAGAAAGGGCAGCTGGGTGTCCTGAAGCTGGCATGGACAAGATGGGCCGAATGGCCTCCTTCTATGCTATAACTTTTCTATGATTCTAAATGGAGTTGAGATACATTCTGATGGAATGTTGTCGAGGGGCTGAATGGCCTCATCCTGTTCCTGTGTTTGGGGGGGTATATAGACAAGACCATAATGAGAAAGGACAACTCAAAGAACTTTGCCCCTGGGTGGGATGTCTGGTGGAGGCAAAGGTGGTAAAAGCCTTCTGAAGCATGTAGCGAAATGGCATGGTAAAGTTCTCCAAGATAATATCCAGGGAATCACCGAACCTGCCATTCATCCATCGCCCCTGGCTCACCGTGCCAGCATTAACCATAACTCCAGCTTCATTTAGGGGACAGCAAGAAGTGGTCACCTGATGAAGGAGCAGCGATCCGAAAGCTCGTGCTACCAAATAAACCTGTTGGACTTTAACCTGGTGTTGTGAGACTTCTTACTGTGTTTACCCCAGTCCAACGTCGACATCCCCACATTTTGTTTAGGGGAAAACACAAGGGCTTCAAGAGGATTTTTGAAAAATTTCATCAGAACTCAGGCAGCTCCACTGAGGACAGAGGGATGGTGGTAATGTCATTGGGCTAGTAGTCCTGAGGCCCCGGCTAATGCTCTGGGGACACGGGTTCAAATCCCACCACGGCAGCTGGTGGAATTTAAATCCAATTCATAAATTTGGAATATAAAGCTAGTCTCTGTAACAATGACCATGAAACTATCATCGATTGTTGTAAAAACACATCTGGTTCACTAATGTCCTTTAGGGAAGGAAATCTGCCGTCCTTACCCGGTCTGGCCTACATGTGACTCCAGAGCCACAGCCAATGTGGTTGACTCGCAACTGCCTCTGAAATGGCCGAGCGAGACACTCAGTTCAACTAGAGATGGGCAACAAACGCTGACCCAGCCCAGCGACACCCACATCCCGTGGAAAGAATAAATAATAAAGTTCAAGATTGTTACTGCCCACGTTGTGATTCATGTCCTCAAAAACCAAGCACGAACCGTCTCCAGATTTGGTGATTGAAAACAGTTCAGAAAATATCTGAAAGAAGCACTTATCACAATCACATTGATCAGATTCAGAGAGCCCGGAAAAGGTTTGTGAGAGAGAGTCTGGAGTTGGTGTCAGTGAAGGAAGCTTTGATCCTACTCAGATGTGCAAGTGACGAGCTTTCCCAGAAATGGAACAGAGATTCATCAAGCTGCAAATTACTGGAATGACACATTGTTTTCTCAGCGACCACAGAAACATAGAAACTAGAAGCAGGAGGAGGCCATTCGGCCCATCGAGCCCGCTCCACCATTCATTTTGATCATGGCTGATCATCGAATTCAATATCCTGATTCCCCTCATATCCCTCAATCCCTTTAGCTCCAATAGCAATATCTAATTTCTTCTTGAAATCAGACAACGTTTTGGCCTCGACTACTTTCTGTTCCATACATTCACCCCCTCTGGGTGAAGAAATTTCTCCTCGCCTCAGTTCTAAAAGGTTTACCCCTTATCCTCAAACTATGACCCCTAGTTCTGGATTCCCCCCACCATTGGGAACATTCTTTCTGAATCTACTCTGTCTAACCCTGTTAGAATTTTGTAAGTTTCTATGAGATCCCCTCTCACTCTTCTAAATATAATCCTAACCGACTTAGTCTCTCCACATACGACAGACCTGCCATCCCAAGAATCAGCCTGGTAAACCTTCACTGTACTCCCTCTATAGCAAGGACATCCTTCCTCAGATAAGGACATCAAATACTCCAGATGTGGCCTCATCAACGCCCTGTACAATTGCAGCAAACTATCCCTATCCCCATACTCAAATCCTCTTGCTATGAATGACAACATATCATTTGCCTTCTTTACTGCCTGCCGTACCTGCGCGCTTACTTTCAGCCACTGTTGTACAAGGACTCCAGGGTCTTGTTGAATATCCACCTTTCAATTTACACCCATTCAAGTAATAATCTGTCTTCCCATTATTGCCAAAGTGGATAACCTCACATTTATCCACATTATGCTGCATCTGCCATGCAGATGCCCACTCACTCAGCCTGTCCTAATCACACTGAAACATCTCTGCATCCTCCTCACAGTTCACCCTCCCATCCAACTTTGTATCATCTGCAAATTTGGAGATAATGCATTCAGTTCCCTCTTCCAAATCATTAATATATAATGTGAATAGTTGGGGTCCTAGCACAGATCTCTGCGGAACCCCACTAGGCACTGACTGGCAATCAGATAAGGATGACGTGGAGATGCCGGCGTTGGACTGGGGTAAACACAGTAAGAGTTTTAACAACACCAGGTTAAAGTCCAACAGGTTTACCATTTGCTGCCACATAAACCTGTTGGACTTTAACCTGGTGTTGTTAAAACTCTCACTGTAATTAGATAAAGACCTATTTATGCCAACTCTTTGCTTTCTATCTGCTAACCAGCTTTCTATCCATCTCAAGACATTACCTGCAATCCCACGTGCTTTAACTTTACAGTAATCTGTTATGTGAGACCTAGTCAAAAGCCTTCTGAAAGTCTAAATAAACCACATCCACTGGATCTCCTTGGTCGATTCTACTAGTTACACCCTCAAACAATTCCAATAGATTCGTCAAACATGATTTCCCTTTTGTAAATCCATGCTGACTTTGTCTGATTATACCACTGCCTTCCAAATGCTGAGTTATGAAATCCTTGATAATAAACTCCCTTTCTGAATAGCGGGCTTACATTAGCTACCCTCTGATCTGTAGGAACTATTCCAGAGTCCAATGAATTTTGGAAAATAATTAGCAATGGATCTACTATTTCCAGGGCCACTTCCTTAAGTACTCTGGGATGAAGATTATCAGGACCTGGAGATTTATCCACCTTCATAGAAACATAGAAAAATAGAAAAACTACAGCACAAAACAGGCCCTTCGGCCCCACACGTTGTGCCGAACATATCCCTACCTTCTAGACCTACCTATAACCCTCCATCCTATTAAGCTCCATGTACTCATCCAGGAGTCTCTTAAAAGACCCTATTGAGTTCGCCTCCACCACCACTGACGGCAGCCGATTCCACTCGCCCACCAACCTCTGTGTGAAAAACTTCCCCCGAACATCTCCCCTGTACCTACCCCCCAGCACCTTAAACCTGTGTCCTCTCGTAGCAGACATTTCCACCCTGGGAAAAAGCCTCTGAGAGTCCACCCGATCTATTCCTCTCAACATCTTATACACCTCTATTAGGTCTCCTCTCATCCTTCGTCTGTCCAAGGAGAAAAGACCGAGCTCCCTCAGCCTATCCTCATAAGGCATGCCACTCAATCCAGGCAACATCCTTGTAAATCTCCTCTGCACCCTTTTAATCTTTTCCACATCCTTCCTATAGTGAGGCAACCAGAACTGAGTACTCCAAGTGGGGTCTGACGAGGGTCTTATATAGCTGCATCATTATCCCCGGACTCCTAAACTCAATCCCTCGATTGATAAAGGCCAGCACACCATACGCCTTCTTAACCACCTCCTCCACCTGCGGGGCCGATTTCAGAGTCCTATGGATCCAGACCCCAAGGTCCTTCTGATCCTCTACAGTACTAAGAGTCTTTCCCTTTATATTGTACTCCTTCATCCCATTTGACCTACCAAAATGGACCACGACGCATTTATTTGGGTTGAAGTCCATCTGCCACTTGTCCGCCCAGTCTTGCATCCTATCTATGTCCCTCTGTAACTTCTGACATCCCTCCAGACTATCCACAACCCCACCAACCTGTGTGTCGTCGGCAAACTTACTAACCCATCCCTCCACTTCCTCATCCAGGTCATTTATGAAAATGACAAACAGCAAGGGTCCCAGAACAAATCCCTGGGGCACACCACTGGTGACCGACCTCCATTTAGAAAAAGACCCATCTATACCCACTCTTCAATCCCATCAATTTCCCCAAAACTATTTCTCTACTAATGCTGATTTCCTTCAGCTCCTCACTAAAACTTGTTTCTCTCAGAACTTCAGGTACATTATTCATGTCTTCCTTTGTGAAGACTGCAGCAAAGTACCAATTTAATTGCTCAGGCAATTTCTTTATTCCCCGTTGTGAATTCTCCTGTTTCTGACTGTAAGAGGCCTACACTTGTTTTTGTCAATCTTTCTCTCTTTAAACATCTATAGATATTTTACAGTCAGTTTTTATGTTCCCTGCTAGCTTACTTTCATACTCTATTTTTCCCTTCTTAATCAATCCCTTGGTCCTCCTTTGCTGAATTTTAAACTGCTCCCAATTCTCAGGCCTATTGCTTTTTCTTGCCAATTTGTTTGCTTCTTCCTTGAACCTGATACTATCTCTAATTTCCCTTGTAAGCCATGGTTTGGCTACAATTCCCAGACCACTCTTACGCCAAACAGGAATAAACAACTTTTGGAGTTCACCTATTCGTTCTTTAAATGCCTGTCATTGCCTGTCTTTCCTTTCAGTAATGTTTCCCAGTCCATCATGGCCAATTCATGCCTCATACCATCATAGTTACCTTTATAGAGATTCAGGACCCTGGTCTCAGAATCAACTATGTCACTATCCATCTTGACAAAGAATTCTACCATATTATGGTCACTCGTCCCCAAGGCTTCTCTCACAACTAGATTGCCAACTAATCCTTTCTCATTGCTCAACACCCAGTCCAATATGACCTGCTCCCTTGTTGGTTCCTCACGTATTGGTTCAGGAAACCATCCTGTTTGCAATCCAGAAATTCCTCTTCCATTGTACTGTGACTAATTTGACTCTCCCAATCTATATGCAGATTAGAGTCACTCATTATCACAGACGTTCCTTTAACACATGCATCTCTGGTTTCCTGTCTAATGTTTTTCCCAACATCGCCACTACAGTTTGGTGATCTGTAAACCACCCCCACCAATGTCTTTTGTCCCTTGTTGTTTCTTAACTCGACCCATACAGATTCCACATCATCTATGCTAATACCCTTCCTCAATATCCTATCAATATCATCTTTAATCAACAATGCAACCACCTTTCCCTCCAATTAAAATATTTAAACATGACAAAGTATAATTCTTAACAGCTAGCTATCTCTCTTATTCCAATTTAGCAGTATCCCCCACAGACATGAATCCCTTCTTTAGAACCAGTTAGCACAGAAACCAAAAATGCTTACCTAGGTACTGGATTTCCAGCCTTTTGACACTTCTGGAGAGTGATATAGACAGGTAGTTCTGATCATTCTTATGCAGCAACTTCCAGAGAAAGGTCCACCCCCACACAGTAGAATCACAGAGAAAAATATTTATTTCTTGGCAGATTCCAGTTTCTACTTCAAACAGAGCAAGAGATAAAGAAAAAGTGACCTCTCTCTAAAAATCCCAAAAGCAGAGCGCCTTGAGTTCTCTGTGTACCTAGTCTTATGACCTTACCTGTCAATCAACCTAATCAAGCCCCACTCTGCAAAATCCCAGGGAAAAACTCAAAACAACAGAAACCTGGGTTAGTTTAGATCAAAACAAATGCCGCATCAATTAAGATCAATTATGTTGCTGCAGTAACAATACAGTGTTTCTGGATCCAGACAAAATGGCTCCAATAAAATGGAAGGGACGAATAAACACATTCAGCACAGAAACATGACTAAAATACATTTCTTAAAGGCACAGTATCGTCATAGTGACTATGAAACTAACATCAATTATTGTAAAAAGTTATCTGGTTCACTAATGTCCTTTAGGGAAGGAAATCTGCCGTCCTTATCCAGTCTGGCCTACATGTGACTCCAGACCCACAGCAATGTGATTGGCTCTTAACTGCCCTCAGAAATGGCTGAATAAGACACTCAGTTCAAGGGACAATTAGGGATGGGCAACAAATGCTGGCCCAATCAGCGACACCCACATCCCATGGAAGAATCAAGAAAAACTCCTCAATCTCTGCTCCTGCACTGCACCTGGAATCTGACCATGGAAGAACGAAGAGGGAAAAGAAGGGAGCAGGCCATTCAGCCCATCAAACCCATTCCACTATTCACTGAGATGATGGTTGACCTGAATCATAGCTCCATCTATCCACCTTCATTAGCAAACCAATATCAATCTCAGATTTAAAATGATAAATCTCACTCTGATCCAATGTTTTTTTGTGGAGTTCTACGCCATCACCCTTTTCCCAAACTTCTCTCTCCCTCTTTCCCCAGAGCCCTGCAATTCCTCTTCCTTTTCACATTGTGACGCTAGTGTACCTTTAAGAGATGTTTTTTTCTAAATCATGTTTCTGCAGTTGTAAGCAGGTCTTTTTGGCTTCACTTGGTTTTTTTTTCATTACGTTGCCGGCTTGACTGGAGACGTCCTTTATTGCTGCTTAAACGGGGGTTTGTTTGTTTTTACTGGGATGTTTATGACTCTACATTGTTAGAAGAAAAACTGGCTGGCAGGTCAGGTGATAGAACTCTTTTTTTCATTTTCAGTTTGGGGTTGCAATTTGAGTTTTAATTTTTAGAAGGGGCATCAAGCTGAAAAGAAGTCTCTCTCTCTCTCTGGTTTTGAAAATTCTGCGGGTTGGCTGAAAACAAGGTCTTGCCTTTCTGAAGGGGGAAAAAAATCAACTGTTGGGGGATGGCCCAGATTCACTGGTGTTTTGGGGAAACTGTTCTGACTTCAAACTGTTTTGAGTCTATCCAGAGAACTGCAGACTTCATCAAAAGGTCTCAAGTCCAATATCACGTGAGCATTAGTCGATACCATATTAAACCTGTTTGAAGGGTCTTGTTTATGGGTTCTGACAGAGCATCTTGCCCAGGCCTTATCCCCGTAACCCCACAGACCACCATGGCCAATCCACCTAACCTGCAGGTCTTTCGGACTGTGGGAGGAAACCGGAGCACCCGGAGGAAACCCACGCAGACACGGGGAGAACGTGCAAACTCCGCACAGACAGTGACCCAAGGCCGGAATTGAACCCGGGTCCCTGGCACTGTGAGGCAGCAGTGCTAACCACTGTGCCATTGCCCCGTAATCACTTGTCATGAAGCCCAGTGCACGCCGAACACTTTCCATCTCCTCCGGTAACCATGATCCATCATTGCCCGCCAACCAAGGATCACAAATGGCCACTGCCCTGGGACTGTCACCAATCTCCAGGAGAACAAGTCCATCCATCTACCCCCTGGGTTCTCTGACCTACGCTCACTACCATTGCTGGAATGCCCCAGTTATAAAACTCTCACCTTTGTCTCTTCAAATCTCTCCAAGGCCGCCACACTCACCCCAACTCTGTCTCCATCTTTAGTGTCCCGACATCCCTCTGAGGTCTCTGTGTCCAAATCCAGCCTCATGTGCCAACCCCCCCCCCCCCCCCCCCCCCCACCCCTCCCCGGCAGTATACATCGCTCCACCATTGGTGGCTGTACTTTCAGCTGTCTGGGGCCCCGAGCTCTGGAGTTCCCTCCCGAGTCCACCCCCACCCCGCCCTCACATCTGCCTCATTTTCTTCCTCCTAAACATCTCTATCTTACCTACTGGACCTCCACAGAACCTTACAACCAATGAAGTATTTTGGAAGTGTTGTCACTGTTGTAATGGCGGAAACACGGCATTGCGCACAGCAAGATCCCACATCAGAAAGAGCCATCTGTTTTTGAGATGCTGTTTCAGAAATAACCATTGGCCGGTGCACCACGGAGGGAACTCAAATCCGCCTGAGAAGGCAGACAGGGCCTCGGTAAAGTACCTCCTCCAGCAGTGCCGCACTCTCTCAGTACCGCACTGAGAACATCAACCTAGATGTTTCTGCTCCAGCTTACAGGGAGACTTGAACCCACGACCTTCTGAATGAGGGATGAAGATGCAACGAAACTGAATCCAAGCTTTCAGTCACCTGAAATCTCACATAGCTCTGTGTCAAATTTGAATATTTCTCCTGTGAAATGTCTTAGGATATTTTTCTTCATTAAAGACTATTTCCTCGGGTGGATGGAGCTATTACAAGGGGGCATAACTATAGGGTTCATGGTGGGAGATATAGGAAGGATATCAGAGGTAGGTTCTTCACGCAGAGAGTGGTTGGGGTGTGGAATGGACTGCCTGCAGTGATAGTGGAGTCAGACACTTTAGGAACATTTAAGCGGTTATTGGATAGGCACATGGAGCACACCAGGATGGTAGGGAGTGGGATAGCTTGATCTTGGTTTCAGATGAAGGTCGGCACAACATCGTGGGCCGAAGGGCCTGTTCTGTGCTGTACTGTTCTATGTTCTATGTTCTATGTTCTAAAGCAGTAACTTACAGAGGGATCTGGGCATACAGGTCCACAGTGCCCTGAAAGTGGCAACACAAGTGGATAAGGTGGTGAAGAAGGCGTATGGCATGCTTGCCCTCATTAGCCTGAGCGTAGATTATAAAAAGACCGCAAGGAACTACAAAAGGTCGTGAATGTAGCCCAATCCATCACGCAAACCAGCCTCCCATCCATTGACTCTGTCTACACTTCCCGCTGCCTCGGCAAAGCAACCAGCATAATTAAGGACCCCACGCACCCCGGACATTCTCTCTTCCACCTTCTTCCGTCTGGAAAAAGATACAAAAGTCTGAAGTCACGTGCCCACCGACTCAAGAACAGCTTCTTCCCTGCTGCTGTCAGACTTTTGAATGGACCTACCTTGCATTAAGTTGGTCTTTCTCAACACCCTAGCTATGACTGTAACACTACATTCTGCACTCTCTCCTTTCCTTCTCTATGAACGGTATACCTTGCCTGTATAGCCCGCAAGAAACAATACCTTTCACTGTATGTTAATACATGTGACAACAATAAATCAAATCAAATCAAAATTGGCAAGTCGTGTTGCAGCTGTATAGAACTTTAGTTAGGCCACATCTGGAATACTGTGTCCAGTTTTGGTCGCCACACCACCAGATGGTTGTGGAGACTTTGGAGACGATACAGAAAAGGTTTACCAGGATGTGGCCTGGTGTGGAGGGTATTAGCTATGAAAAGAGATTGGACAAAGTTACTTCTCACTGGAGCAACGGAGACTGAGGGGCAACCTGATAGACCTGATGAGAGGCATGGACAGAATGGATAGTCGGAGTCTTTTTCCCAGGGTAGAAATGTCAATTACTCGGGGACATTGCTTTACGGTAAAAGGGGGAAAGTTTAAAGGAGATGTGAGAGGCAAGTGTTTTTAACACAGGGGGTGGTGAGTGCCTGGAATGCGCTGCCAGAGGGGGTGGTAGAAGCTGATACAACAGCTACGTTTAAGAGGCATCTTGACAGATACATGAATAGGCAGCGAGTTGAGGGATATGGACCGCGTGGAGGCAAAGGGTCTTTAGTTTAGAAAGGCATCATGTGTCGGCACAAGCTTGGTGGGCCGAAGGGCCTGTTCCTGTGCTGTACTGTCCTCTGTTCTTTGTTCTAAAGGGGTTATATAAATGGAGAATGGTGCAGCGTCTCAGTCTATTCAGGGTACTGATTGCGTCACCCCTGACAAACCCATGAACAATGATCAAACTCTGCATCCTGTAAACTCAAAGACTTGGATAGTACGTCTGATATTTTTCCTGCCTTCCCCACCATCAACTCTTTCTTCTGTACAATCCGATAGTCATTTAATTGGATAAATACAAGTGAAACATAATCTTGCCTGGCAATGGGCAAAGGGCAGCGGATATTGGATAGCTCTCAGTCAGTGCTGGCACGATGGGCTGAATGGCCTCCTCTGTGCTACAAGGTTCCTCGCTGGTTTTAAGTTGTTTTTATGGGATTACAGCTCTATTTCCTCGCTGTCACAGGAGGTAACATTTTCCTGGTTTGGGGAGTGTGTTTTTTTGTCTTTTTCCCATGTTCTAAAAGCACTCTGACTGCCTCAGTGTAAAGGTTCGCTGCTGTAACCTGAACTGCTGCTCATTTCCCCAACTAGAATCCGAGGACTGGCAGATTCCAGAATAAAAATAAACTGCAGAGTATAGCCGAGTGAATGTGTGTGACAGAGAAGACAACTGTAACCCACAACTCCCCGCGGACATCCAGAAACACTCTCCACATCCCATTACTGAGTTCACTCTCCCATCTCCCTATCCCCTCCTTCACTCACCCCCGCTCACCTCCAGCATTCTCTCTCTCTCTCTGTCCATCTCTCCCTCTCTGTTAGTCTCTCTCTGTCTCTCCTTTCTCTCTCTCTCTCTGTCTCTCTCTCTCTCACTCTCACCCGCTCCTCTCTCTCTCTCCCTCTATCTCTCTCTCTCTGAGAATCTCTATCTCTCTGTCTCTCTCTGTCTCTCTCTATCTCTCTCTCTCTCCTCTCCCTCTGAGAATCTCTATCTCTCTCTCTGTCTTTCTCTGTCTCTCTCTCTCACTGTCTCTCTCTCTCTCCTGTCCCTCTGAGGATCTCTATCTCTCTCTCTCTGTCCATCTTTCTCTCTGTCTTGTTCTCTCTATTTCTCCCTATATATCTCTATCTCTCTCTCTCTCTCTCTGTCCATCTCTCTCTCTCTCTCTGTCTCTCTCTCTCTCGCTCTCTCTGTCTCTCTGTCTCTCTCCTCTCTCTCTCTCCCTCTATCTCTCTCTCTGAGAATCTCTATCTCTATTCTTTACGCAGAGAGTGGTTGGGGTGTGGAATGGACTGCCTGCAGTGATAGTGGAGTCAGACACTTTAGGAACATTTAAGCGGTTATTGGATAGGCACATGGAGCACACCAGGATGATAGGGAGTGGGATAGCTTGATCTTGGTTTCAGATAAAGCTTGGCACAACATCGTGGGCCGAAGGGCCTGTTCTGTGCTGTACTGTTCTATGTTCTATCTCTCTCTGTCTCTCCTTTCTCTCTCTCTCACTGTCTCTCTCTCTCTCTCTCTCTCCTCCCCCTCTGAGGATCTCTGTCTCTCTCTCTCTGTCCATCTCTCTCTGTCTTGTTCTCTCTCTTTCTCCCTATATATCTCTGTCTCTCTCTCTTTCTCTTTCTGTCTGTCTTTCTCTCTCTCTCTGTCCATCTCTCTCTCTCTCTATCTCTCTGTGTCTCCTCTTTTTCTGTCTCTCCCAGTCTCTCTATCTCTCTCTTTCTCTCCTCTCTCCCTCCCTCTCTGTTTCTCCTCACTCTCGCTCTCTCTCTCCCCCCCCCCTCTCTCTCTCTCATGCCCACTCTCCCCTCCCACACTCTTCCCTTTTCCATTTACCTTCCTCTGGTCAAACCAGGCCTCTTCGCACCAACTCTTCCTCGAACTCACTCCACCAGTGACTCTCTGGACTGCCTCAACTCGCCATCATCCACTCACTCTGATCTAACTCGCCGTGTTTCCTGCATTGTGGACCCTCCTGGGACTACCAGGAATTCTGTTCGTGTGAATCACTTTGTGTCTCGTTCTCTCTCAGGATTGTGTTTCTAAAGCACCTTTCAGTGGCTCAGGACAGTCGCTTCACAGTCAGCAAACACTGCAGGAAATCGATTAGTGCACAGCAAGCTCCCACAATCAGCCACTGATCTTTTCTCTGTCCTTCCTCCCTTTCCTCCTCCTTTACTCCGAAACTCCCACTGCCCAGAATAAACATGGCCCCACAAAGGCCCATTGCCATTCCCAAGTCACCTGATCCATCAGAAATCCCTTGGGAAATGTGGATTATCCCAGCCACTCCCCTGGCGTATCCCTGCGGGAATCCCTGCTGGTGGGAGGGAGTGAAAGAATGTTGGAGATTCCATCACACGCACCGGATGTTGGATCTGCAGTGTTACCATGGTTACATGTTTCTTTATTATTCATTTATGGGATGTGGGCGTCGCTGGCTAGGCCAGCATTTATTGCCCAGCCCTAGTTGCCCTTGAGAGGGTGGTGGTGAGCTGCCTTCTTGAATCGCTGCAGTCCGTGTGGTGTAGGTACACCCACAGTGCCATTAGGGAGGGAGTCCCAGGGTTTTGACCCAGCGACAGTGAAGAAGCAGCCAATCTCCTGACATTTAAGCGGTTGAGAGTTTTGTGGTGAGCGAGACAAGAGAGAGAGGGAATGTAGCGCAGGACTGATGCAGGTTAAGATGGCACGTCCCATGAATGTTCAGCTGTGACTCAGTGAGCAACACTCCCACCTCTGAGGCAGACGGTTGTGGGTTCAAACCTCACTCGAGAGATTTACCCCAGACTGACACTCCCAGCGCTGTACTGAGGGAGTGAGAAGAAGCACCAACATCATAGACAGGGGTGCGGAAAGAGGGTTCTGCTTTGGGAGTGAGCAGCTGGGACCAGATTAAAAAGCAGAACCTCAGAACTAATAACCTCCGGATTATTACCCGAGCCTGGGCAAATTGGCATCGAGTAAATCAGATTGGAGAATTAAATGTGTGACTGAAAGATCAGTGTGGGAGAGATGGATTTTGTTTCATTGGACACTGGAGCAGTGCAGGGGAAAGTGAGGCCTGTACCTGTGGGACTGTCTACACTGTACTGGGAATGTGATAAGGGTGACACGGTAGTCCAGTGGTTAGCACTGCTTTCGACCTGGGTTCGATTCCTGACTTGGGTCACTGTCTGTGTGGAGTCTGCACGTTCTCCCCGTGTCTGCGTGGGTTTCCTCCGGGTGCTCCGGTTTCCTCCCACAGTCTGAAAGACGTGTGCTGGTTAGGTTGCATTGGCCGTGCTAAATTCTTCCCCAGTGTAACCCGAACAGGCGCTGGAGTGTGGCGACTCGGGGATTTTCACAGTAACTTCATTGCAGGGTTAATGTAAGCCTTACTTGTGACACCAATAAATAAACTGAAACTTAATCTGATGAGTTGGCCAACCAAGGTGATGGAGAGACTTTAAATTAATGGTCAGGGGAAGGAGGGGGAATGTGGTGAATTAAAGGGTAACAATGGGGCGATGGAGCAGGGTAGCGATTTGGGGAACGATGACTAGAATGTGGCAGCAAGGGGCAGAGATACAAACTCAAAACTGCACCAGCAGAGATTGGAAAACAAGCAGGAATGGCAGATGGAGTTTAATTCAGATAAATGTGAGGTGTTGCATTCTGGTAAGACAAGCCAGGACAGGACTTACACAGTTAATGGCAGGGACCTGGGGGGAATTGTCAAACAGAGAGATCGAGGGGTGCGATTCCTTGAAAGTGGCGCCACAGGTAGACAGGGTGGTGGTGAAGGCGTTTGGTACACTTATCTTCATCGGTCAGAACACTGAGTACAGGAGTTGGAACGTTATGTTACAACTGTACAAGACATTGGTAAGGCCACATTTGGAGCAGTGTGTATAATTCTGGTCACCCTGCTTTGGAAGGATGTTATTAAACTGGAAAGGGTGTAGAAAATATTTACAAGGATGTTACCGGGACTGGAAGGTTTGAATGATAAGGAGAGGCTGGATAGGCTGGGATTTCTTTCCCTGGAGCGTAGGAGGATGAGGGGTGACCTTATAGAGGTTTATAGAATCAAGAGGGGCAGAGATAAGGTGAATCGCCAAGGTCTTTCCCCAGGGAAGAGGAGTCCAAAACTAGAGGGCATAGGTTAAAGGTGAGAGGGGAAAGATTTGAAAGGGGCCTGAGGGGTAACTTTTTCACACAGAGGGTGGCGCGTGTATGGAATGAGCTGCCAGAGGAGGTGGTAGAGGCGGGTACAATTACAACATTTAAAAGACATTTGGACAGGTGCCTGGATGGGAAAGGTTTAGAGGGATATGGGCCAAACGCAGGCAAATGGGACGAGTTCAGTTTAGGAAACCTGGTCAGCATGGACGAGTTGGGCCGAAGGGCCTGTTTCCATGCTGGATATCTCTATGACTCTGACTCTAAAAAGACAGAGTTAAAGGAGTCTGTATCGGAATGCAAGCAGAATTCGTAATAAAATAGATGAATTATTAGCACAGATAGAAATAAATATCTGTGACCTGATAGTCATCACAGTAAGAAGTCTCACAACACCAGGTTAAAGTCCAACAGCTTTATTTGGTAGCACGAGCTTTCAGAGCCTCAAGCTCCTTCGTCAGGTGAGTGAGGACTTGTGTTCACAAACAGGGCATATAAAGACACAAACTCTTACCGAAGCGTTCTCCAAGGCAGCCTTCACGACACACGACAACGCAGAATCGCTGAGCAGAAACTGATAGCCAAGTTCCGCACACATGAGGACGGCCTCAACCGGGATCTTGGGTTTATGTCACACTGTCTGTAACTCCCACGACTTGCCTGGGCTTGCAAAATCTCACTAACTGTCCTGTCTGGAGACAATACACATCCCTTTAACCTGTGCTTGGCCCTCTCTCCACTCACATTGTCTGTACCTTTAAGACTTGATTATCTGTAAAGACTCGCATTCCAACCATTATCTTGTAAATTGAGTTTGTGTCTTTATATGCCCTGTTTGTGAACAGAATTCCCACTCACCCTGATGAAGGAGCCTGAGACTCTGAAAACTGGTGCTGCCAAATAAACCTGTTGGACTTTATCCTGGTGTTGTGAGACTTCTTACTGTACTTACCCCAGTCCAACACCGGCATCTCCACATCATAGTCATCACAGAGACATGGCTGCAGGATGAGCAAGGCTGGAACATGAATATCGAAGGGTATTTAACAGTTCGAAGGTGGTGGGGTAGCTCTGTTAATTAAGGATGTCATTAGTTCAGTGATGAAAGATGACCTTAGCTTGAAAGAGCAAGATGTAGAAACAGTTTGGATAGAATTAAGAAGTAGGAAAGGTCAAAGGTCACTTCTGGGAATAGTTTATGGGCCTCCTCACAGTATTTACACTGTACATCGAAAGAAATAGATGCAACCTGTAAGAAAGATACCGCAATAATCATAGGAGAATCTGATCTACATCTAGACTGGGTGAATCAGATTGGCAAAGGTTGCCTGGAAAATTAGTTCAAGAGTGTGTGAGGAACAAGTTCTCAGAGCGGTATGTTCTAGAACCAATAAGGGACAAGATTCATCAATAACCTCATGATAAATGAGCCTTGAGGTAACTGTGATCACAGTATGATGGAATTTCACATTCAGTTTGTAGGTGAGAAGGGTGGGTCTAAGACTGGTGTTTTGAGTCTGAATCAAGTTCATGATAAGGATATGAAAGCAGAGCTAGCTAAAGTGAATCAGGAAATTTGGTTGAAGGGTAAAACAGTAGAGATTCAGTGGCAGACTTTTGTGGAGATATTTAATAATTCTCAGCAAAAATTTATCTCGGTAAGAAAGAAAGACTCTTTCAGAAGGATGCTAAGTAAAGAATTTTAGGATCGTATCAAACTGAAGGAAACACTGTACAAATCTGCAGAGGTCAGTGGTAGGTCAGGAGATTGGTCAAGTTCTAAGAACCAACAAAGAATGACTAAAAAATAAACATGGAGAAAGCAGAGTAGGAGCGAAAGCTTGGCTGGAAATATAAACACGGACAGTGAGAGTTTCTACAAATATTTAAATAGGAAGAGAATAACTAAAGCTGGTGTTCCCGAGAGTGAGTCCAGGGAATTGATAATGGGAAATAAGGAACTGGCAGAGACATTGAACAGGGATTTTGTGTCTGTCTTCACTGGAGAAATGTAGAAAACTTTCCAAAGGTACTTGAAAAAGTTAGAGGGGAAATGGAGGGAGAACCAAAAACAATCACCATCCATAGGGAAAAGGTGCTGGGAAAACTATGAGGTCTAAAGGCTGACAAGTCCCCAGGAGCAGGTGGCCTGTATCCTAGGGTCTCAGAAGAGGTGGCTGCAGAGATAGTAGGAACATTGGTTAGAATCTTCCATAATTCCTGAGATTCTGGAAAAGTCCCCAAGGATTGGAAAATAGGGAATGTAACAACTTTATTCAAGGAATCAGGAAACTACAGGCCAGTTAGTCTAACATCTGTCACAGGGAAATTGCTAGAATCCATTATTGAAGAGGTTGTAGCAGATACTTAGGGAATCATAATGCAATCAGGCAGAGTCAGAGTTGGTTTTATGAAAGGGAAATTATATTTAAATAAACTATTGGAGTTTTTTGAGGAAGTAACGAGCAAGGTGTCCACCTGTAGAGTGGTGTACTTGGATTTTGCGAAGGTTTTCCACAAGGTGCCACATCAAAGGTTACTGCACAAGATAAGAGGACATATTGTACGGGGTAACACATGAGCAAGGCTAAAGGATTGACTGGCTAACAGGAAGCAGAGGGGAGGGATGAATGGGCCTTTAGGTGATCAAGCGGAAACTAGCGGAGTGCTGCAGGGATCAGTGCTGGCGCCCCAACTATTTACCAAAAGAGAAAATGCTGGAAAATCTCGGCAGGTCTGGCAGCATCTGTAGGGAGAGAAAAGAGCTGACGTTTCGAGTCCAGGTGACCCTTTGTCGAAGTCAAAAGGCAGAGAAAGTGGGAGATATTTATACTGCAGGGTGAGGGAATGAAAGATGAGTCGTAGCCACAGAAACCAGGGGAAAGTCTGCTAATGGCAGCCGAGAGAGAGAATAGAAGGTGTGAATGGCCAAACGGCAGAGAAGCTGAAATCAGAGGGTAAACTGTGACAGATGAGGATGTGGGGGGAGAGGGGAGATGGGAGATGTGACCCAAGTTCAATTCCCGGCTTGGGTCACTGTCTGTGTGGAGTCTGCACCTTCTCCCCATGACTGCGTGGGTTACCTCCCACAGTCTGAAAGACGTGCTGGTTAGGGTGCATTGGCCGTGCTAAATTCTCCCTCAGTGTTACCCGAACAGGCGCTGGAGTGTGGCGACTAGGGGATTTTCACAGTAACTTCATTGCAGTGTTAATGTAAGCCTACTTCTGACACTAATAAATAAACTTAAACTTAAACCTGGAGAGATTATGACTTGTTAGCTGCAAAACTGGATCAGAAATATGGATTTCTCCTTCCAGACAACATTGCCCGAGAAATCCAGAAAAAACAGGGAATGTGTGGAAAAAACCGGAGATAGAAAGATAGGCATTTAGTGAGAGAGTGTGTCTGAGAGTCATAGAGTCATAGAGGTTTACAGCATGGAAACAGGCCCTTCAGCCCAACTTGTCCATGCTGCCATTTTTTTAAACCCCGAAGCTAGTCCCAATTGCCCTCATTTGGCCCATATCCCTCTATACCCATCTTACCCATGTAACTGTCTAAATGCTTTTTAAAAGACAAAATTGTACCCGCCTCTACTACTACCTCTGGCAGCTTGTTCCAGACACTCACCACCCTCTGTGTGAAACAATTGCCCCTCTGGACACTTTTATATCTCTCCCCTCTCACCTTAAACCTATGCCCTTTAGTTTTAGACTCCCCTACATTTGGGAAAAGATATTGACAATCTAGCTGATCTGTGCCCCTCATTATTTTATAGACCTCTATAAGGTCACCCCTCAGCCTCCTACACTCCAGAGAAAAAAGTCCCAGTCTATCCAGCCTCTCCTTATGACTAAACCATCAAGTCCCGGTAGCATCCTAGTAAATCTTTTCTGCACCCTTTCTAGTTTAATAATATCCTTTCTATAATAGGGTGACCAGAACTGTACGCAGTATTCCAAGTGTGGCCTTACCAATGTCTTGTACAACTTCAACAAGACGTCCCAACTCCTGAGAGAGAGGCAAAGAGAGTGTGTGAGTGAGCAAAAAATGGAATGAGAAAAAGAGGAACTGAAACGGAACAGAGGTGAGAGAGAGAGAGATCAACAGAGAGTGTGTAAGGATGAAGGGGTGGACAGAGATAGTGACAGAGCGGGAGGAAGGAGAGAGATATTGGACAATACGTGAGTTTTAGAGAGAATGAGAGACAGAAATCTGAAGAGACAGAGAACTGAGCGTGGATGGAGTGTCAGAAAGAACGAGAGGAATGTGGGGTGAGAAAGATAGACAGAGTGACAGAGAGGAAAGAGAGAGAGAAAGAGTGACCCAAAGAGAGAGGTGAGAGCTTGAGAGTCAGAGCGAAAGAGAGAGCAATAGAGAGAAGGGAAAAAAGCGAGAGAGAGAGAGAGAGAGTGAGGCTGCGCATGAATGTGGCATTGCTTCACAGGGAGAAATGTGCAGAGTCAGTTTCAGGGAAATTGATCCGATACCAAAATAAATACATGGAAAATAACAGACCAAAGGGACATTCTCATCCTGCGGTGCTGTGTGTGTGAAAGTGGCATCCAGCAATAAACCTCTCTGCTTACAGACACCAGGCACTCGCGTACAAGTCAACCAGGGATTTACAGTTAATATATTCTGCTCTTGGTAAACATTCCTTTAACCAAGTGTCTCTCGCTGACCAGATCTGACCCCCCCCCCCCCCCCCCCGCCACTCACCCAGACAACAGGGAAATCTCCTCCTCGGTGCTTTGAGAATGGGAGGGACAGGCCGGTTCAGAAAGAGGAGAGAATCTCTCCGGGACATTCTGTTAATGTTGCCGGCAGTGATTTCGAGTATCTCTAGCATCAGGAGGTTACACATCCCACTCCAGAGATTTGCTCAGGACATTACTGGGAGTGCTGCACCGTCCTGTTGATGAGAGGTTGGATGTGCACTGCAAGTGATCTGAGGGTGCCATTCGAAGAAGATCAGGGGAGTTCCCCCCTGGTGCCCGGCGAACATTCGTCCCTCAATCGACATTGTAACAAAAGGCATTTATCTGGGTCATTATCACATTGCTCCATATGCCATATCCGTGCTCAACCTCTCTCCCTCTCTCTCTCTTGCTTTTTTCTCTTCTCTCTGTTGCTCTCTCTTTCGTCCCTGCTCTGCCCAAGACCGCAAGAAACCACAAAAGGTCGTGAATGTAGCCCAATCCATCACGCAAACCAGCCTCCCATCCATTGACTCTGTCTACACTTCCCGCTGCCTCGGCAAAGCAGCCAGCATAATTAAGGACCCCACGCACCCCGGACATTCTCTCTTCCACCTTCTTCCTTCGGGGAAAAGATACAAAAGTCTGAGGTCACCGAATCAAGAACAGCTTCTTCCCTGCTGCTGTCAGACTTTTGAATGGGCCTACCTTATATTAAGTTGATCTTTCTCTACACCCTAGCTATGACTGTAACACTACATTCTGCACTCTCTCGTTTCCTTCTCTATGAACGGTATGCTTTGTCTGTATAGCGCGCAAGAAACAATACTTTTCACTGTATGTTAATACTTGTGACAATAATAAATCAAATCAAAATCAAATCAAATCAAACATTGCTGTTTGTGGGAGCTTGCTGTGCACAAATTAGCTGCTGCGTTTCCTACATTACGACAGTGGCTGCCATTCCCCCCAAAAATGGGGAAACGGTAGCATTGTGATTATTTTCCTGGACTATTAATTCAGAGACTAGTTTTGCAGAAACGAGCGATCCAATCACACCACAGCCTTGGGGGTGTGAAGTCCCATTAATTAATAAATCTGGAATATAAAGCGAGTCTCAGCGATGGTGGCCATGAAACTATCACTTTGAATTCAAAAATCTGGAATTAAGGATCTACTGATGACCATGAAACCATTGTCGATTGTTTGATTTGATTTGATTTGATCTGATTAATTATTGTCACATGTATTTGCATACAGTGAAAAGTATTGTTTCTTGCACACTATACAGACAAAGCATACCGTTCATAGAGAAGGAAGGGAGAGAGTGCAGAATGTGGTGTTACAGTCATAGCTAGGGTGTAGAGAAAGATCAACTTAATGCGAGGTAGGTCCATTCAAAAGTCTGACAGCAGCAGGGAAGAAGCTGTTCTTGAGTCGGTTGGTACGTGACCTCAGACCTTTGTATCTTTTTCCCGACGGAAGAAGGTGGGAGAGAGAATGTCCGGGGTGTGTGGGGTCCTTAATTATTCTGGCTGCTTTGCCGAGGCAGCGGGAAGTGTAGACAGAGTCAATGGATGGGAGGCTGGTTTGCCTCCCACCTGCAGCGTGTTCAAGAAGGCAGCTCGCCACCACCTTCTCAAGGGGCAATAAATGCTGGGTCTCGCCAGTGACACCCACGTCCCGTGGATGAATGAAGCAACAATCTGTCGACCTCAATGTTGACATTTCCAGCGGCTTGTTTGAGAAAGAAAGTTCCAGATTTCCACTCCGCTTTGTGTGGTGAGATGTTTCCCGTCGACCCTCAGAACAGCCGGAGTCTCATTGAAGCTTCTGTGCTCCCCCACCCACCCACTGCACCCCCCTCCCCACCACCACCCCCCCCCCACCCCCCACCACCCCCCCTCCCCACCCCCACGCGCTCCCCCCCCCCCCCCCCCCCCCACAACGACCACCGGCTCGTTCTGAACTCCTTCCCAATCAGATGAAACAGTTCTCTGCATCGACCCTATCAAATCCTTTAATCATCTTAAACAACTCGATTGGATTTTTTTAAAATTCATTCACACACACAAACATACAAATTAGGATCAGGAGGAGGCCATTCGGCCCTTCAAGCCTGCACCACCATTCAATATGATCAGCGCTGATCATGCACTTTCAGTATCCCACTCCCACTTTCTTTCCAGACCCCTTGATCCCTTTAGCCACAAGGGCCATGTCCAGTTCCCTCTTGAACATATCTAACGAACTGACCCCAACAGCTTTCTGTGGTAGAGAATTCCACAGGTTCACAACTCTCCAGGATATTTCCAGGATGGTGATTGACTTGGAGGGGAACCTTGGCGGGGAAGCGTAAAGGAGAACATGCCCCTGTCTACATCAACGGGGACGAAATAGAAATGGTCGAGAGCTTCAGGTTTTTAGGTGTCCAGATCACCAACAACCTGTCCTGGTCCCTCCATGCTGACACTATAGTTAAGAAAGCCCCACCAACGCCTCTACTTTCTCAGAAGACCAAGGAAATTTGACATGTCCGCTACGACACTCACTAACTTTTACAGATACACTATAGAAAGCACTCTTTCTGGTTGTATCACAGCTTGGTATGGGCTCCTGCTCTGCCCAAGACCACAAGGAACTACAAAAGGTTGTGAATGTAGCCCAATCCATCATGCAAACCAGCCTCCCATCCATTGACTCTGTCTACACTTCCCGCTGCCTCGGCAAAGCAGCCAGCATAATTAAGGACTCCACACACCCCGGACATTCTCTCTTCCACCTTCTTCCGTCGGGAAAAAGATACAAAAGTCTGAGGTCACGTACCAACTGACTCAAGAACAGCTTGTGTATAAAATGATGAAGGGGATAGATAGAGTGAACGTTCAAAGACTATTTCCTCGGATGGATGGAGCTATTACAAGGGGGCATAACTATAGGGTTCGTGGTGGGAGATACAGGACGGATATCAGAGGTAGGTTCTTTACGCAGAGAGTGGTTGGGGTGTGGAATGGACTGCCTGCAGTGATAGTGGAGTCAGACACTTTAGGAACATTTAAGCGGTTATTGGATAGGCACATGGAGTACACCAGGATGATAGGGAGTGGGATAGCTTGATCTTGGTTTCAGATAAAGCTCGGCACAACATCGTGGGCCGAAGGGCCTGTTCTGTGCTGTACTGTTCTATGTTCTATGTTCTTCCCTGCTGCCATCAGACTTTTGAATGGACCTACCTCGCATTAAGTTGATCTTTCTCTGCACCCTAGCTATGACTGTAACACTACACTCTGCACTCTCTCCTTTCCTTCTCTATGAACGGTATGCTTTGTCTGTATAGCGCGCAAGAAACAATACTTTTCACTGTTTGTTAATACATGTGACAATAATAAATCAAATCAAATCAAAGAAAGGGTGTCTTACCCCAGCCCTATCCCATGTATTTAGCCCACTAATCCCCCTGTACATCATTGGGACACTAAGGGACAATTTACTGCAGCCAATCCGCCTAACCAGCACATCGTTCGGACTGTGGGAGAAAACCAGAGCACCCGGAGGAAACCCACGCAGACATGGGGAGAACGTGCAGACTCCTCACAGACAGTGCATTATGCGATAACTGGGAATTATAAACTCTCAGTTTCCAATTCTCCTCAGATTCTCTCGATGTCTAACAAATACACATTGATCTAGAACCGTCCACATCCAAAAGTGCTTCGGGGAGCAATTAGGGGTAATTAGGGTTGTCAACTCAGCAGGATTGGCCTGGAGTCTCCCGGAATTGAAGATTAATCTCCAGGACACTGCTGGAACCATGGGAAGAATCATCGGGACATTAACAAGGATTGTTTTTAACTTTCATTGGAATGTTTCTTGTTACCAAAAATATTGAAAATGGAGGGAAAAATGCTGATTGGCTGACAATCAAGCATCATCAATTGGGTAATGAGTCTTTCTGCTTTCTGATTGGTTAGGAAGGCCATGTGTCACACGGATGGATGTGTTGGCCGAGTAATGGCTGGAGGGTGGGGGGAAAGGGGGAAGGGGCAGAAAGGGGGGAGCACAACTCATGTGATGAAAACTCCACCTAAACATTTGAACACAGTTGACAACCCAAGACGTAAATTGCATACTGAGTCACACAAAGAGATATTGAGGGTGTTTTCCAGCTCTGCCCTCCCCTGCAGAGTGTTTCCCAGCAGTGGAGAAGGCTTACCAATGGCCATTGGTGGGATCTTCCAGACCCGCCGATATCTGTGACATTTTGTGTGGCTCACCCATCCTGATGCCTTTGGCAGAATTGGAAGATCCTGCTAACGGGAAGGACTGGAAAATCCTAATGGTGGGAAGGACTGGAAAATTCCTGCTAGTGAAAAGAACTGGAAAATCCCAATGGCAGGAAGGACTGGAAAATTCCAGCCATTAGAAGAAGTGACCAAAAGCTTGGTCAAAGGGAGGGAGGGAAGTCCAGAGCCTCAGGGCCCAGGCAGCCTAAGGGACAGCCCCCTACCCGCCTCCCCGCACCCCCCCCCCACCCCCTGCGAAGTGATGGAAAATTGAGATGAGCAAGAGGCCAGAATTGAAGGAGTTCAGTCGGTACCTGGGAGGGGTTTTGGT
Organism: Mustelus asterias; assembly: GCF_964213995.1. Taxonomy (NCBI): domain Eukaryota; kingdom Metazoa; phylum Chordata; class Chondrichthyes; order Carcharhiniformes; family Triakidae; genus Mustelus; species Mustelus asterias. The sequence continues at coordinate 33,836 of NW_027591242.1, forward strand.
GCTGGAGGAGGTTACAGAGATAGGGAGGAGGATAGTGATGAGGAAGCAGTTATTCCAGATATCTGACTCCTTTCCAGGTCTATCACTGCGGAGGTCAGGCAATGGCCCTCGACAGTAACCTGCCTGACACTCGAGTTAGATGTAGTACCAGTACAGAAGGGGAGAAGGCCATTTGGCCCCTCATGCCTGTTCTGGCTGTGTGAAAGTGCTATCCAGTCAGTCCCATTTCCCTGCTCTTTCGGAAGAATGTAATATTAAAACACAAGAACTAGAAGCTGGAACAAACGATGTTGATGTTGAGATTTCTCCCCCATTCAAAGCCATCATGGCTGATCTTGGATCACAGCTCCACTCTCCCGCCCACTCCCCATATTCCTGAATTCCCGAGAGACCAAAACTCTGTCCATCCCAGCCTTAAATTTATTCAGCGAGGGAGCATCCACTATGCTCTGGGGGAGAGAATTCCAGAGGTTCACAACCCCTTGAGAGAGGGCATCTCTCCTCATCTCAGTCCCAAATGTTCGACCCCTTATCCTGAGACTGTGCCCCCCCCGTGTTTCAGATTCCCCGGCCAGGGGTAATAATCTCTCAGCGTCCACCCTGTCAAACCCTTTCAGAATCTTGCACCTTTCACTGAGATAGATTCTCATTCTTCTAAACTCCAGAAAATATAAACCCAACTTATTCACTTTCTCATCACAGGACAAGCCCCCTTGTCCCAGGGACCAATCCAATGAACCTTCGCTGTACCACCCCCAATGCCAGAATATCCTTCCTTAAACATGGAGATCAAACCTGCCCACAGGATTCCAGATTCGGATGTAGCTCCAATATGTGTTTCAGGATCCCTCGGAACTGACACTAACTCCATTGGAATTGCTCAGGAAGACCGATGTGCGCCCCCATCACTCCCTCCACCCCCCGCTCCCCCACGACCCCCAAAAAATGATTACAACTCTGACAAAAATCTATCAATTGCAGATTTAAAATTAAGAATCGATCTAGCATAAACATAAGAACTCGGAGCAGGAGTCGGCCATCTGGCCCCTCGAGCCTGCTCCGCCATTCAATAAGATCATGGCTGATCTTTTTGTGGACTCAGCTCCACTTACCCGCCCGCTCACCATAACCTTTAATTCCTTTCCTGTTCAGCTATTGTGTAAGAGCGTCCCCATTGTGTGAGAGGATCCCCCATTTTGTGAGAGGATCCCCCATTTTGTGAGAGACCCCCATTGTGTGAGAGGGTCCCCCATTGTGTGAGAGGGTCCCCCATTGTGCGAGAGGGTCCCCCATTGTGTGAGAGAGACCCCCATTGTGCGAGAGGGTTCCCCAATGTGTGAGAGAGTGTGACCCTCCATACTCAGTGTGTGAAGAAGTATTTCCTCATTTCATTTAGAGTTCTAATGGTTTCAATCTTCCCATTGGTCCTAGACTCCACAACCAGCGGGAATTTTTTCCCTCCATTGATCCCAAACGTTCCAGTTCTCCAATCGATTCAACATTCAAGCTTCCAAATTCCAGGGAATATAACCTTAGTTTGCTCTCCCTGTTCATCCAAACTCTCCCTCGGGTGGGAATCTTTCCTACCTTCCAACTCCAGAACAGCCAGCACTGCTGCTGTGCGGGATTCTCCCAGATGGTTCCGCGCGATGCAAGTGTAGACTCCGGCGTCTGTGGGCTTGCAATCCCGGATCCACAGCGCTCCGTACTCCTCGCTGTCCTGGGCCAGGCAGCGGTTGTTCTTGAACCAGACCAGGGTGGGCACAGGGCACCCGGTCACTGCCACCTTCAGCCGAATGTCACAACCGGTGCCAATGGCCGCGTTCTTCAGCTTCCGGAGAAAGGCAGGAGGTTGGGAGGGCTCGCGAGCCGGCAGCTCGGGCAGAGTCGGGTCTCCGTGGACCCTCGCTCTCTTCGGGGGCACGGCTGGTGACCCGACCCTTCCGGAGGCCTGTGAGGAACTGCGAGCGGCCTCATCGCCACGCTTCTTCAGGGTTAAGGTGGTCTGGACGGTATGCATAATGAAAACACCTGAGCAAAACACAATGAGATAAAGCCAGGGAGACAATGGACAAAGCTAAACCAACCCAACAAACCCACCTTTACACCTAGAATCCCTACAGTGCAGAGGAGGTCATTCAGGGGAGGCGACGGCCTAGTGGTATTATCGCTGGACTATTAATCCAGAAACTCAGCTAATGTTCTGGGGACCCGGGTTCGAATCCCGCCATGGCAGGTGGTGGAATTGGAATTCAATAAAAAATATCTGGAATTAAGAATCTACTGATGAACATGAAACTATTGTCGATTGTCAGAAAAACCCATCTGGTTCACTTTAGGGAAGGAAATCTGCCGTCCTTACCCAGTCTGGCCTACATGTGACTCCAGATCCACAGCAATGTGGTTGACTCTCAACTGCCCTCGGGCAACTAGGGATGGGCAATAAATGTTGGTCCAGCCAGCGACGCCCATGTCCCAGGAATGGATAAAAAAAGAAATTCAGCTCATTGAGTCTACATCGACTCTACAACAGAGCATCTTACCAGGCCCATCCACCACCTATCCCTGTAACCCCATACACTTATTCTGCTAATCCCCCTAACCTACACATCTTGGGGCACTAAGGGGCAATTTAGCATGGCCAACCAACCTAACCCCGCGTATCTTTGGCCTGTGGGAGGAAATCAGAGCACCCGGAGGAAACCCACGCAGACACGGGGAGAACATGCTGACTCCGCACAGACAATGACCCACGCCGGGGATCGAATCCGGGCCCCTGGCGCTGTGAGGCAGCAGTGCTAACCACTGTGCCACCATGCCAGCCATCATGTTCTTGTCCAGTTGACACTGAGTTGAATAAAAGATGGGGCCAGGGAGAGAAGGGGACAAGGGGAAGGCAGGATAATCCAATCCAAATTAATCTGAAAAACTTTTCAAAAGTTTTTGTTTAGTTTGAAAAACTTTTGCCGCAGAGGATTGGAGCTGGAGGGAGAAGGGAAAGCCTTCAACTGTTTCACTAAATCAAACACAGAGGAATATCAAGTTTAAAGTTTATTTATTAGTGTCACAAGTAGGCTGACATTAACACTGCAGTGAAGTTACTGTGGAAATCCCCGAGTCACCACACTCCGGCGCCTGTTCGGGTACACTGAGGGAGAATTTAGCACGGGGAAAAGGTGGGGGGAGATACGAAAGAATCTCTAATATCTAAACCTCTTGTTATTTCGACAAAAAAAAAGGTTTCTACAAACTTCTGGCAAGAGTGAATAAAGTTAGCCTACCTCAACTTTTTCCAAAGAAAACCTCCTTCCCTCAGGATTGTCCAGGTAGAAATGTGTTTTGGGGAGTTGTTCTTTCTGAGTGGGGAGGGGGGGAGGGGGAGGGGGGGGGGCAGAACGCGGAATCTGTGGAGAATGAGCGCTTTAAACCAGTAATAAACTTAGCAGGTTCCAGCCGCTGATCACTCGCTGTCTCCAGAGATCCCCAGCAAAGCTCCAGAGATTTCTCCCACGCCACTGCCTGCCTCCTCTTCCCTGGATTCAGCTTTGAAAGAGCAGCTTTGGTATAAGTTGTTGAGTGGAGGATAGGTTGGAGGTGACCTGACCGTTATGCCCTGGCCATGACAGACCCTCCTCTACTCACAGACGCAGGGGTAGATGATATCCCACAAATCGCCAGCCTTGTCCTCTCTCTCCCTCTCTCCCTCTCTCTCTCTCTCTGTCCTGTCACTCCCCTCCAAACCAACAGCTGTTCCACATCAGTCACAACGCACTCTGAACATCCCACATTCATCCCTTTAAAGCAGCCACTGATAGGGAGGGGGGGTGGGTGACGCTGGACAAAAAAAAATCAAGGTCTATCTTCCTCACTCCCACCTTCCAGGCAACCAGTGGATAATCTGAATGGAGCTGCTTAATCGCTGCAATCGGTCTCTAAGAATTTAACACAGATCTTCCAGATAATCCCCGGTGTGGAGGGATTGCCTTCTAATGCAGGAGGAGAGATTAACCAGGCTGGTCTTGTAATTGCTGGAGTTTAGAATAATGAGGGGGATCTGATCGAGGTATATAACATTTCAAAAGGGATTGATAATGTAAATGTGAAGCAAATGTTTCCTCTCGTGGGGCGATCTCGAACAAGAGGTCACAGGTGTAGGTTGAGAGGCGGGAGATTTAAAACTGAGATGAGGAGGAACTACTTCTCGCAGAGGGCGGTGAATGTGTGGAACTCGCTGCCCCAGAGCGCGGTGGGGTCTGAATCGCTGAATGGTTTCAAGAGGGAGATAGATATATTTCTAATTAAAATGGGATAAGGGGATATGGGGAACAGGTGGGGAGGTGGATTTGAGAATTATCACAGAATCCCTACAGTGCAGAAGGAGGCCATTTGGCCCATCGAGTCTGCACCGACCACAATCCCACCCAGGCCCTATCCCCATAACCCCATGCATTTACCCTAGCTAACCCCCCTGACACTAACGGGCAATTTAGCATGGCCAATCCACCTGACCTGCACATCTTTGGAGTGTGGGAGGAAACCCATGCAAACACGGGGAGAACGTGCAAACTCCACACAGACGGTGACCCAAGCCGGGAATCGAACCTGGGTCCCTGGCGCTGTGAGGCAGCAGTGCTAACCCACTGTGCCACCGTGCTGCCCCATTCTGCTGCCTGTGAGTTGCTAGCTAGAAGCTGGTGGAGGCAGGCAGTGTCTCTGTCTCTCTCTTGTTGTGGTTCAGGTTAGAAACTCCAACATGTTTTATGAAGCCTGCCTGAATCATAAGTTTTGCATCTTGAATGTGGCTGAGCATGAGATGTTTCACTTCAGGGATGATCCAAGTGGCCCACTAGGGAGCTTTTATCAAACAAAGTTTACTTAAGAATATAGTTGACATGTATAGTAAGAAAATTAGCAAGAACTTTTTTCAATAATAAACAAGAAACAAAACAACCACTATAATGAATAATCCTTAACAAATGTATCTAATGTGTTCCAATCAAACCAAAACCCTTGCCATGGACAAAACCCTTTAAACAGGTTCAATACAGCAAAGCCTACTGCTCACGTGATAATGGAAATTGAGTCCTTTGGTTGAAGTTTGCAGTTCTATGGATTCACTCCGAACAGTTTGAAGACAAGACAGCTTCCCAAAGCACCAGAGGGACTCTGGTCCAACCCCCAACAACAGCAGATTCTCACCCTTCAGGAAAACAACATCTTGTTTTCAGCTAACCAACAGAATTTTCAAAACAACAGGGAGAGAGGAAAAACACTTCTTTATACCTTGCTGTCCCTTCTGAAACTGAAACTGAAAATGAAAAAAACTGCCCAAAAACACTTGACCATCCTCCTAACAATGCAGGATCGTAAATCTAATCCCGGAGTAAACACAAACAACTCCATTTGGGCCACTGAAGAAGCAATAAAAGGATATTTCCATTCAAGCCCGGTAACAATGACATCACTGAAGCTGTGAGCTGCAGAAATCATGTTCTTAAAGGGACACTAACGTCCCACTCTCCAGAGGATGTGGAAAGTTCCAGAACAGGGAAGCCTCAGAGATTTAATCCAACATTCAAAGGACCAATTCGCAGCAAGTGTTAAGAAGCTGAAGATCTGGCATCACCGAACATACTTGCTTTCTGTGCCAGGTCTAGAAGGGGGTGCATGTTTGTGGGATGTTGTTTGACTTGGAATATCGTAGTTAGCTTGTTAAAGTTTAAACTGAATCATGGTTAGTTCTTGTAAGGGGTAAAAGTGATGCTAATCTTTCCTATTATATGTTAACTGTGTTCTTAAATAAACTTTGTTTGATGAAATCTTCCTTGTGGGTCACTGGAATCATAGTGTTGTGAAGAGGGAGATTAATCTCCTCTCTGAGAACTAACACTCACCACTCAAAGCGAAATACCTCCCGTTATAATCTGTTAAAGGGTGTGTGAGAAGGGGGATTATCTGCACTTCAGCAACTTTTAATGCTTAAATCAAAATAACTCCCTGAGACTCTCTCTGTAAAGCAACAAGTAACACTTTATTTATCTAACTAACAGTGAACAGGTTAACTAAACTCTTAACAAACTGAATAAAATGCTTTTCTAATGGAAGCTGTTTAGATAATTACAATTCCCACTTATTAACAAACACAATAAAATTTTTAGTCATTCTCAAAATTACAACCAGGTTTGTCATCTTCCGGAATCTTCTGTCTTCTTTGCTGACTTCTTCTGTCTTCACTATCGAGATTAGGCTTTCTTTTAAGACATAAATGTGGCTGTTATGCTAGCAGAGGCAGTTGCTGGCTGTCTCTGGTGCTGGGAGCTGTGCTGTTATACCCCTGTTGACATACCAAAATCCTCGCAGTAGGATTGGCTTGCAGGTTACCAAAACATCAAATTCAAATCTGATAGGCTGCTGTTATTCAAATGCCTAGTTTAAACTGAACAAAGAACAAAGAAAATTACAGCACAGGAACAGGCCCTTCGGCCCTCCAAGCCTGCACCGACCATGCTGCCCATCTGAACTAAAACCCCCGACCCTTCCGGGGACCATCCCTCTATTCCCATCTATTCGTGTATTTGTCAAAACACCCATTAAAAGTCACCACCGTATCCGCTTCCACTACCTCCCCCAGCAACGAGTTCCAGGCACCCACCACCACTCTGTGTAAAACATCTGCCTCGTACATCTCTTTTAAACCTTGCCCCTCACACCTTAAACCTATGCCCCCTAGTAATTGACTCTTCCACCCTGGGAAAAAGCTTCTGACTATCCACTCTGTCCATGCCCCTCATAATCTTGTAGACTTCTATCAGGTCACCCCTCAACCTCTATCGTTCCAGTGAGAACAAACCAAGTTTCTCCAACCTCTCCTCATAGCTGATGCCCTCCATACCAGGCAACATCCTGGTAAATCTTTTCTGTACCCTCTCCAAAGCCTCCACATCCTTCTGGTAGTGTGGCGACCAGAATTGAACACTATATTCCAATTGCGGCCTAACTAAGGTTCTATAAAGCTGCAACGTGACTTGCCAATTTTTAAACTCAATACCCCGGCCAATGAAGGCAAGCATGCCGTATGCCTTCTTGACTACCTTCTCCACCTGCATTGCCACTTTCAGTGACCTGTGTACCTGTACACCCAGATCCCTTTGCCTATCAATACTCTTAAGGGTTCTGCCATTTACTGTATATTTCCTATCTGTATTCAATCTTCCAAAATGCATTACCTCACTTTTGTCCGGATTAAACTCCATCTGCCATCTCTCCACCCAACTCTCCAACTGATCTATATCCTGCTGTATCCTCTGATGGTCCTCATCGCTATCCGCAAATCCACCAACCTTTGTGTCGTCAGCAAACTTACTAATCAAACCAGTTACATTTTCCTCCAAATCATTTATATATATTACAAACAGCAAAGATCCCAGCACTGACCCCTGAGGAATGCCACTTGTCACAGCCCCCCTTTCAGAAACACACCCACTGCTACCCTCTGTCTTCTTTGACCGACGGCAGCCATGATGTGGAGATGCCGGCGTTGGACTGGGGTAAACACAGTAAGAAGTTTAACAACACCAGGTTAAAGTCCAACAGGTTTATTTGGTAGCAAAAGCCACACAAGCTTTCGGAGCTTAGGGGCTTAGAGCTCCGAAAGCTTGTGTGGCTTTTGCTACCAAATAAACCTGTTGGACTTTAACCTGGTGTTGTTAAACTTCTTACTTCATGATTATGAACATCTCGATCAAATCTCCTCTTAGCCGCCTTCTCTCCAAGGAGAACAGTCCCAACCTCTCCAATCTATCCTCATAACTGAAGTTTCTCATCCCTGGAACCATTCTTGTAAACCTCTTCAGCACTCGCCCCAATGCATTCACATCCTTCCTATAGCGCGGCACCCAGAACTGTACACAACATTCCAGCTGAGGTCTAACTAGTGTCTTGTGTAAGTTCAGCATAACCTCCTTGCTCTTGTACTCTGCTCCTATTAATAAAGCCCAGAATACTATAAGCTTCATTAACTGCTCTCTCCACCTGTGCTGCCACCTTCAGTGATCTGTGCACAGATGCACCCAGCTCCCTCTGCTCCTGCGCTCTCTTTAAGAATTTTACCCTTTATTTTATATTGTCTCTCCATGTTCTTCCTACCAAATGCATCACCTCACACTCCCCCGCATTGAACTCCATCTGCCGCCTATCGGCCCACTCCACCAACGTGTCTATGTTCCTTTGAAGTTCTGCACTTTCCTCCTCACAGTTTACAATGTGCACAAGTTTTGTGTCTCACACAAACTTTGAAATTGTCCCCTGCACACCAAGGTCTATGTCATTAATATATATCAGGAAAGCAAGTGTTCCAATACTGACCCCTGTCAGTATCTGCCTGTTGGTATCTGCCTGTCAGTATCAGTCTTTCAGTATCTGTCTGTCAGTATCTACATGTGCAGATCTATGTATCAGTATCAGGCTGTCAGTATCAGGCTGTCAATATCTGCCAGTCAGTATCTGCCAGTCAGTATCCGCCTGTCAGTATCTGCCTGTCAGTATCTGCTTGTCAGTATCTGTCCATCACAAGCCCTGATTGAAAAGTTTTGTTTTACATTGCACAGGCCAATATTGCCCTCTGCTGGTTAGAGATAAATGTTACATGCCAGAAACATGTGTCACCCCTGAGATACAGTAATTAAAACGTGGAGTATTTTCCACAACTTGGGAGCCTCCTTTCAATGAAAATAAACATTGATGACAAATTTATCATTGCCTCCAATGTGCCAATTCAGCCTTCAGCCAACTGAGGAGAAAACGTATTTGTGGACCAGGATCAAACCAGAGACTGGAGTTATGGTTCACAGGAAGGTTGTGATCCCTGTGCTCTTATACACTTCAGATACAGGGACAACAGTCAGCAGCACCTCAAAACACTGGAGAAGACTGGAGAAGTGCCCATCAGCAGGAACTCCAAAAGCAGCAGCAAGAAAGGTGGGCCAGCGGAAGCATCTGCTCCCAAGCCAATCGGCCCAACATCAAGATGCTAATCACTCAAAACCAGATCCGCTGGGTGGGACATGTTGGGCCCAATTTTACCATCAAGTTGCGCCCGTTTTCGGGTGTGAAATCATGGTGCAGACTCGATGGGCCGAATGGCCTCCTTCTGCACTGTAGGGTTTCTATGATTTTCTATGATTTCTTCTATGAAGTTCCAATTTAAGCAATATTCCTCTTATAGACTTAATCTCCTCTTCAAAATCATTGAGCAAAACACGGGCTTACATAGAGTCATAGAGTCATAGAGGTTTACAGCATGGAAACAGGCCCTTCGGCCCAACTTGTCCATGCTGCCCTTTTTTTTAAAAACTCCTCAACTAATCCCAATTGCCCGCATTTGGCCCATATCCCTCTATACCCATTGTGCCCATGTAATTATCTAAATGCTTTTTAAAAGATAAAATTGTACCCGCCTCTACTACTCCCTCTGGCAGCTTGTTCCAGACAAGATATGTTCGTACTTAGGTTGCCAGCCCTAGAAACTCTCCGAGCACTTCTGGACAGAGACAGGAAGACACACCTTGCTTCTTTCAGAATCAGACAGGAACTGACTATTTTAAAGTGAGCGAGAGGCTTGTCACTTCCCTGCAAGCTTAGCTCCTCCCATTATCACATGACTCTCTCTCTCTCTGTTAATCAACCTAATCAACACGCTACTCTGACCCCGAGGGAAGCCTAAGTAAACACAAATGCATTAACTCTGTTTAGACAACACACCATTCGTTAAAATAAGTTATTGCCCTGAATTCTCATCATTTGAGCTGTCTGTTTCACAGACAAATGGTCACCGTGTAAAACAGAGCTGAATCTTAAACATACCCCTTACAAGTAGCATGATATAAATACATTTCTTAAAGGTACAGTATCATCACACCTCCGCTTTAAAAAATAACCCGACAAAATGAACAGATGGCTTCATTTTTCAAAACCTCTAGTTTTCACACTGTTAGTACTCTATAGGATAAATATACATTTTATTAACTCTGAGCATGTAAATATAATGGCAGTATTGTCCAGTTCAGTCTTTCTCTTCCAAAATTCAACATTCCTTCTTCTTCCATCAAAGTTGTGATAAAGGATTGGGAAGCATGTTCTCTCTTCCTGTGTTTCTCGACACGCTGCTGCTATCCAGCTCCTCCCCTTTTCTTTTCAGAGACCGCCTTCTGTTTTCAATCCTGCTTTGAGCCCAAATCCAAACTCAATTTATTTGCTATGATTGTGAATGAATTCACTCAAACACCAGCTGTGAAGCTACTGTTTCTCTGGATATCCTAGTCTGTACAAACTGTATAGATTAATTTTCCCAGCAGTCCATTTGGAATGATGGTACAGTTTCATCAAACAGTTTCACTTCACGACTATTTGCAGCATGCTGCTGTGCAGAGGGACCTGGGTGTCCTTGTGCAGGAATCTCAAGGAGCTGGTTTGCAGGTGCAGCAGGTAATTAAGAAGGCAAATGGAATTTTGTCCTTCATTGCGAGATGGATGGAGTTTAAAAACAGCGAGGTTATGTTGCAGCTGTATAAGGTGCTGGTGAGGCCACACCTGGAGTACTGTGTACAGTTTTGGTCTCCTTACTTGAGAAAGGATATACTGGCACTGGAGGGGGTGCAGAGGAGATTCACTAGGTTGATTCCGGAGTTGAGAGGGTTGGCTTATGAGGAGAGACTGAGTAGACTGGGGCTATACTCATTGGAATTCAGGAGAATGAGGGGGGGATCTTATAGAAACATATAAGATTATGAAGGGAATAGATAAGATAGAAGCAGGGAAGTTGTTTCCACTGGCGGGTGAAACTAGAACTCGGGGGCATGGCCTCAAAATAAGGGGGAGCAGATTTAGAACTGAGTTGAGGAGAAACTTCTTCACACAAAGGGTTGTGAATCTGTGGAATTCCCTGCCCAGTGAAGCAGTTGAGGCTACCTCATTGAATGTTTTTAAGGCAAGGATAGATAAATTTTTGAACAGTAAAGGAATTAAGGGTTATGGTGAGCGGGCGGGTAAGTGGAGCTGAGTCCACAAAAAGATCTTATTGAATGGCGGAGCAGGCTCGAGGGGCCAGATGGCCTCCTCCTGCTCCTAGTTCTTCTGTTCACATTGTTGTCCTTTTTTTCTGTCTGCAGTAGAACAATGTTTCTGCTCCTCAATCTCCACCTCGAGGTCCCATACGATTGTTGACTGATTTTTCTTCTCATAGCTGATGACCTGTTTTTGACCATCCTGCCATTTATGTTAAGTTACTTTCAACAAGATGATTCCCGGCTCGGGTCACTGTCTGTGTAGAGTCTGCACATTCTCCCCGTGTCTGCGTGGGTTTCCTCCGGGTGCTCCGGTTTCCTCCCACAGTCCGAAAGAGGTGCTGGTTAGGTGAATTGGCCGTGCTAACTGTACGGGGAGGGGGTGGGGTGTGGATCTGAAGGATGGTCTTTCAGACACTCGATGGGCTGAATGGCCTGCCCTGCACTGTAGAGATTCTATGATTTTGTGATGTTTCGCTCTTAAACAATTCAGAAACTCACCTGAATTTCCAACCTGTCCAATTCCCTTTTAAAATCTTTGAAGTAGAGCTGAATCCTTTGTTCCAAATTCTTGGGGAGGGGAGTCGAGGGAATCGGGGAAGTGGGGGGAGGGTTTGGGGGTCAGGGATGGGGTGGAGGCCGGCCAGGGTCAAGGGGGATCCATCACTTTGAGGTTTGGGCAGTTCTGCACATTGAAGGTGCCGGTGGCCACCACCAGGTGGCAGTGAGGGGCAGCGCCGGCTGGTTCCCTGCTGCCATTGGACATTAAACCTCACTGCTGTCAATCCGCCCTCTGTTTCGCCCAATCATAGAGAGGAGTCGTCATCCCTCCAGGATTGGCCTGGAGTCCCCAGGAATTATAGATCAATCTCCAGGACATTGTTGGGTGGCACGGTGGCACAGTGGTTAGCACTGCTGCCTCACAGCGCCAGGGACCCGGGTTCGAATCCCAGCTTGGGTCACTGTCTGTGTGGAGTCTGCACGTTCTCCCCGTGTCTGCGTGGGTTTCCTCCGGGTGCTCCGGTTTCCTCCCGCAGCCTGAGACACGTGCGGTTTAGTTGGATCGGCCATGATAAATTGCCCCGAGTGTCGGGGGATTAACAGATAAATACATGGGGTTACGGGAATAGGGCCTGGGTGGGATTGTGGTCGGTGCAGACTCGATGGGCCGAATGGCCTCTTTCTGCACTGTCGGGCTTCTATAATTCTATGACCCCAGAGAAAAGTCATTGCGATATCCATGGAAAATGGGGCTGCTTTGAACATTTTCCTTTATCAAATATAAAAAATGTTGCAAATGGGGGGGAAATGCTGATTAGCTGACAGTCAGCATCATCCAATCAGGTAATGAGTCTTCCTGCTTTCTGATTGGTGCAGGGAGGCTGTGCATCACAAGGATGGATTTGTTGGCCGACTATTGGCAGGAGCGTGGGGGCAAGTGTGGCACAGTGATTAGCACTGCTGCCTCACAGCGCCAGGGACCCGGGTTCAATTCCGGCCTCGAGTCTGTGCGGAGTCTGTACCTTCTCCCCGTGTCTGCGTGGGTTCCCTCCGGTTTCAAAGAACAAAGAAAATTCCAGCACAGGAACAGGCCCTTCGGCCCTCCAAGCCTGCACCGACCATGCTGCCCGACTTAACTAAAACCCCCTACCCTTCCGGGGACCATATCCCTCTATTCCCATCCTATTCATATACTTGTCAAGACACCCCTTAAAAGTCACTACCGTATCCGCTTCCACTACCTCCCCCGGCAGTGAGTTCCAGGCACACACCAACTTCTGTATAAAAAATCTGCCTCGTACATCTCCTTTAAACCTTGCCCCTCGCACCTTAAACCTGTGCCCCCGAGTAATTGACTCTTCCACCCTGGGAAAAAGCTTCTGACTATCCACTCTGTCCATGCCTCTCATAATCTTGTAGACTTCTATCAGGTCGCCCCTCAACCTCCGTCGCTCCAGTGAGAATAAACCAAGTTTCTCCAACCTCTCCTCACAGCTAATGTCCTCCATACCAGGCAACATCCTGGTAAATCTTTTCTGTACCCTCTCCAAAGCCTCCACATCCTTCTGGTAGTGTGGCGACCAGAATTGAACACTATATTCCAATTGCGGCCTAACTAAGGTTCTATAAAGCTGCAACACGACTTGCCAATTTTTAAACTCAATGCCCCGGCTGATGAAGGCAAGCATGCCGTATGCCTTCTTGACTACCTTCTCCACCTGCATTGCCACTTTCAGTGACCTGTGTACCTGTACACCCAGATCCCTCTGCCTATCAATACTCTTAAGGGTTCTGCCATTTACTGTATATTTCCTATCTGTTTTAGACCTTCCAAAATGCATTACCTCACATTTGTCCGGATTAAACTCCATCTGCCATCTCTCCGCCCAAGTCTCCAACTGATCTATATCCTGCTGTATCCTCTGATGGTCCTCATCACTATCCGCAAATCCACTAACCTTTGTGTCGTCCGCAAACTTACTAATCAAACCAGTTACATTTTCCTCCAAATCATTTATATATATTACAAACAGCAAAGATCCCAGCACTGACCCCTGAGGAACGCCACTTGTCACAGCCCACCTTTCAGAAACACACCCACTGCTACCCTCTGTCTTCTTTGACCGACGGTAGCCATGATGTGGAGATGCCGGCGTTGGACTGGGGTAAACACAGTAAGAAGTTTAACAACACCAGGTTAAAGTCCAACAGGTTTATTTGGTAGCAAAAGCCACACAAGCTTTCGGAGCTTAGGGGCTTAGAGCTCCGAAAGCTTGTGTGGCTTTTGCTACCAAATAAACCTGTTGGACTTTAACCTGGTGTTGTTAAACTTCTTACCTTCTTTACCGAGCCAGTTTTGTATCCACCTTGCCAGCTCACCTCTGATCACATGCGATTTCACCTTCTGCACCAGTCTGCCATGAGGGACCTTGTCAAAGGCCTTACTGAAGTCCATGTTGACAACATCCACTGCCCTACCCTCATCAATCATCGTCATCCCTTCCTCGAAAAACTCGATCAAGTTCGTGAGACACAACCTCCCCTTCACAAAACTATGTTGCCACTCGCTAATACGTCCACTTATTTCCAAGTGGGAATAAATCTCAAAGAGTCCTTTCCAATAATTTCCCTATCACTGATGTAAGGCTCACTGGCCTGTCATTACCTGGATTATTCTTGCTACCCTTCTTAAACAAAGGAACAACATTGGCTATTCTCCAATCCTCTGGGACTTCCCCTGTAGTCATGATGTGGAGATGCCGGCGTTGGACTGGGGTAAACACAGTAAGAAGTTTAACAACACCAGGTTAAAGTCCAACAGGTTTATTTGGTAGCAAAAGCCACACAAGCTTTCGAGGCTCTGAGCCCCTTCTTCAGGTGAGTGGGAATTCTGTTCACAAACAGAACTTATAAGACACAGACTCAATTTACATGAATAATGGTTGGAATGCGAATACTTACAACTAATCCAGTCTTTAAGAAACAAAACAATGGGAGTGGAGAGAGCATCAAGACAGGCTAAAAAGATGTGTATTGTCTCCAGACAAGACAGCCAGTGAAACTCTGCAGGTCCACGCAACTGTGGGAGTTACAAATAGTGTGACATAAATTCTGATTCTAGGATCGCATGATAAAGACTCAGGAGGAAAAAAGCAGAAATATTTATGTGAAATAGTGTGACATAAACCCAATATCCCGGTTGAGGCCGTCCTTGTGTGTGCGGAACCTGGCTATCAGTTTCTGCTCCGCGACTCTGCGCTGTCGTGTGTCGCGAAGGCCGCCTTGGAGAACGCTTACCCGAATATCAGAGGCCGAATGCCCGTGACCGCTGAAGTGCTCCCCAACAGGAAGAGAACAGTCTTGCCTCTGATATTCGGGTAAGCGTTCTCCAAGGCGGCCTTCGCGACACACGACAGCGCAGAGTCGCGGAGCAGAAACTGATAGCCAGGTTCCGCACACACAAGGACGGCCTCAACCGGGATATTGGGTTTATGTCACACTATTTCACATAAATATTTCTGCTTTTTTCCTCCTGAGTCTTTATCATGCGATCCTAGAATCAGAATTTATGTCACACTATTTGTAACTCCCACAGTTGCGTGGACCTGCAGAGTTTCACTGGCTGTCTTGTCTGGAGACAATACACATCTTTTTAGCTGATTAATGTCCTTTAGAGAAGGAAGTTTTTAAGGAAGAAAATTTGCCATCCTTACCTGGTCTGGTGCACATGTGACTCCGAATCCATAGCAATGTGATTGACTCTTAACTGTCCTCTAAACTTGGGTACAGTAAGAAGTGACTCACTCACCTGATGAAGGAGCAGTGCTCCGAAAACGCGTGATTCCAAATAAACCTGTTGGACTTTAACCTGGTGTTGTTAAACTTCTTACTGTGACTTCCCCTGTAGCCAGTGAGGATACAAAGATTTCTCTCAAGGCCCCAGCAATTTCCTCCCTTGTCTCTCTCAGTATTCTGGGGTATATCCCATCAGGCCCTGGGGACTTGTCCACCTTAATGTTTCTCAAGAACCCCAATACCTCCTCCTTTTTGATCTCAACATGACTCAAACTATCTACAAACCCTTTCCCAGACTCATCATCCACCAAGTCCTTCTCTTTGGTGAATACTGACTGACGGAAAGTACTCATTTAATACCTCGCCCATTTCCTCTGGCTCCACGCATAGATTTCCTCCCACATTCCAAAGATGTGCCGGTTTGATGGATTGGCCACGTTAAATATGTGGGGTTATGGGGATAGGGCAGGGGATGTGCCTGGGTAAGAGACTCTATCAGAGTCTCGATGGGCCGAATGGTCTCCTGCACTGTCGGGATTCTGTGGTTCTATGAAGTCATGTGATGAAACTCCATGTACTCAGAGTTGGTGACTCTATAAATAGTGCGGCTGTGGAACATTCTGGAGGCTCAGAGCGGGAGCCGGGGTCAGTACAGGTCATTCATCACTCAGTAACATGCATCAGGACCAAAGCCACCTCACTGCCGTGTTTAAATCCCGGTGAGTGGCGAGGAGAGAGTTTCCTTCCCTCCCAGTGCACCTGTCCCAGGACATTCCCGGTGAGGACAGGGTTGTGGTAAACGTGTGGACCAGGCAGGACTGAGCAATTCATTCACCCGTCACCACCGGCCCCTCCCACCTCCCAACTCCACCCCCCCCCCACTCCCACTCCCCCATCCTTCATTCCGCGCCCCATCCCTGACAAAATTCCCAACCCCCACCCCCCCTCCACCCCAACCCAGGGACTGCTCAACTTTTAAAATTCTCTCCTTGATTCCAAACTCTCCATGGCCTCGCAACCTCCCCCCACCTCCCCCTCCCCCCCCCCCCCACCCCCCCCCCCCCCCCCTCCCGTCCACCCCGGGATTTCTCTAACCTCCGCCCTCTGTAACCTCCGCCCTCTGTAACCTGCGCCCTCTGTAACCTCCGCCCTCTGTAACCTCCGCCCTCTGTAACCTCCGCCCTCTGTAACCTCCGCCCTCTGTAACCTCCGCCCTCTGTAACCTCCGCCCTCTGTAACCTCCTCCCCTGTAACCTCTGTTCTCTGTAACCTCCGCCCTCTGTAACCTCCGCCCTCTGTAACCTCCTCCCTCTGTAACCTCTGTTCTCTGTAACCTCTGCCCTCTGTAACCTCCTCCCTCTGTAACCTCCGCCCTCTGTAACCTCCGCCCTCTGTAACCTCTGCCCTCTGTAACCTCCTCCCTCTGTAACCTCTGTTCTCTCTAACCTCTGCCCTCTGTAACCTCCGCCCTCTGTAACCTCTGCCCTCTGTAACCTCTGCCCTCTGTAACCTCTGCCCTCTGTAACCTCTGCCCTCTGTAACCTCTGTTCTCTGTAACCTCTGCCCTCTGTAACCTCTGCCCTCTGTAACCTCTGTTCTCTGTAACCTCTGCCTCTGTAACCTCCTCCCTCTGTAACCTCCGCCCTCTGTAACCTCCGCCCTCTGTAACCTCTGCCCTCTGTAACCTCCTCCCTCTGTAACCTCTGCCCTCTGTAACCTCTGCCCTCTGTAACCTCCTCCCTCTGTAACCTCCTCCCTCTGTAACCTCCTCCCTCTGTAACCTCTGCCCTCTGTAACCTCTGCCCTCTGTAACCTCCTCCCTCTGTAACCTCCTCCCTCTGTAACCTCTGCCCTCTGTAACCTCTGCCCTCTGTAACCTCTGCCCTCTGTAACCTCCTCCCTCTGTAACCTCTGTTCTCTGTAACCTCCGCCCTCTGTAACCTCCGCCCTCTGTAACCTCCGCCCTCCGTAACCTCCTCCCTCTGTAACCTCCGCCCTCTGTAACCTCTGCCCTCTGTAACCTCCTCCCTCTGTAACCTCCTCCCTCTGTAACCTCTGCCCTCTGTAACCTCTGCCCTCTGTAACCTCTGCCCCCTGTAACCTCCTCCCTCTGTAACCTCTGTTCTCTGTAACCTCCGCCCTCTGTAACCTCCGCCCTCTGTAACCTCCTCCCTCTGTAACCTCCGCCCTCTGTAACCTCCTCCCTCTGTAACCTCCCTCTGTAACCTCCGCCCTCTGTAACCTCCTCCCTCTGTAACCTCCGCCCTCTGTAACCTCCGCCCTCTGTAACCTCCTCCCTCTGTAACCTCCTCCCTCTGTAACCTCCACCCTCTGTAACCTCCGCCCTCTGTAACCTCCTCCCTCTGTAACCTCCCTCTGTAACCTCCTCCCTCTGTAACCTCCGCCCTCTGTAACCTCCGCCCTCTGTAACCTCCTCCCTCTGTAACCTCCGCCCTCTGTAACCTCCGCCCTCTGTAACCTCCTCCCTCTGTAACCTCCCTCTGTAACCTCCGCCCTGTGTAACCTCCGCCCTCTGTAACCTCCTCCCTCTGTAACCTCCGCCCTCTGTAACCTCCGCCCTCTGTAACCTCCTCCCTCTGTAACCTCCGCACTCTGTAACCTCCGCCCTCTGTAACCTCTGTTCTCTGTAACCTCCTCCCTCTGTAACCTCCTCCCTCTGTAACCTCCTCCCTCTGTAACCTCTGTTCTCTGTAACCTCCGCCCTCTGTAACCTCCTCCCCTGTAACCTCTGTTCTCTGTAACCTCCGCCCTCTGTAACCTCCGCCCTCTGTAACCTCCTCCCTCTGTAACCTCCTCCCTCTGTAACCTCCGCCCTCTGTAACCTCCTCCTCTGTAACCTCCGCCCTCTGTAACCTCCTCCTCTGTAACCTCCTCCTCTGTAACCTCCGCCCTCTGTAACCTCCGCCCTCTGTAACCTCTGTTCTCTGTAACCTCCTCCCTCTGTAACCTCCTCCCTCTGTAACCTCCTCCCTCTGTAACCTCTGTTCTCTGTAACCTCCTCCCTCTGTAACCTCCTCCTCTGTAACCTCCTCCCTCTGTAACCTCCGCCCTCTGTAACCTCTGTTCTCTGTAACCTCCTCCCTCTGTAACCTCCGCCCTCTGTAACCTCTGTTCTCTGTAACCTCCTCCCTCTGTAACCATCGCCCTCTGTAACCTCCTCCCTCTGTAACCTCTGTTCTCTGTAACCTCTGTTCTCTGTAACCTCCGCCCTCTGTAACCTCCTCCCTCTGTAACCTCTGTTCTCTGTAACCTCCTCCCTCTGTAACCTCCGCCCTCTGTAACCTCTGTTCTCTGTAACCTGTGTTCCCTGTAACCTCCGCCCTCTGTAACCTCCTCCCTCTGTAACCTCTGCCCTCTGTAACCTCCTCCCTCTGTAACCTCCGCCCTCTGTAACCTCTGTTCTCTTTAACCTCCTCCCTCTGTAACCTCCGCCCTCTGTAACCTCCTCCCTCTGTAACCTCTGTTCTCTGTAACCTCCTCCCTCTGTAACCTCCGCCCTCTGTAACCTCCTCCCTCTGTAACCTCTGTTCTCTGTAACCTCCTCCCTCTGTAACCTCCTCCCTCTGTAACCTCCTCCCTCTGTAACCTCTGTTCTCTGTAACCTCCGCCCTCTGTAACCTCCTCCCCTGTAACCTCTGTTCTCTGTAACCTCCGCCCTCTGTAACCTCCGCCCTCTGTAACCTCCGCCCTCTGTAACCTCCTCCCTCTGTAACCTCCTCCCTCTGTAACCTCCGCCCTCTGTAACCTCCGCCCTCTGTAACCTCTGCCCTCTGCAACCTCCTCCCTCTGTAACCTCTGTTCTCTGTAACCTCCGCCCTCTGTAACCTCCGCCCTCTGTAACCTCCTCCCTCTGTAACCTCTGTTCTCTTTAACCTCTGCCCTCTGTAACCTCCGCCCTCTGTAACCTCCTCCCTCTGTAACCTCCCTCTGTAACCTCCGCCCTCTGTAACCTCCGCCCTCTGTAACCTCCTCCCTCTGTAACCTCCGCCCTCTGTAACCTCCGCCCTCTGTAACCTCCTCCCTCTGTAACCTCCGCACTCTGTAACCTCCGCCCTCTGTAACCTCTGTTCTCTGTAACCTCCTCCCTCTGTAACCTCCTCCCTCTGTAACCTCCTCCCTCTGTAACCTCTGTTCTCTGTAACCTCCGCCCTCTGTAACCTCCTCCCCTGTAACCTCTGTTCTCTGTAACCTCCGCCCTCTGTAACCTCCGCCCTCTGTAACCTCCTCCCTCTGTAACCTCCTCCCTCTGTAACCTCCGCCCTCTGTAACCTCCTCCTCTGTAACCTCCGCCCTCTGTAACCTCCTCCTCTGTAACCTCCTCCTCTGTAACCTCCGCCCTCTGTAACCTCCGCCCTCTGTAACCTCTGTTCTCTGTAACCTCCTCCCTCTGTAACCTCCTCCCTCTGTAACCTCCTCCCTCTGTAACCTCTGTTCTCTGTAACCTCCTCCCTCTGTAACCTCCTCCTCTGTAACCTCCTCCCTCTGTAACCTCCGCCCTCTGTAACCTCTGTTCTCTGTAACCTCCTCCCTCTGTAACCTCCGCCCTCTGTAACCTCTGTTCTCTGTAACCTCCTCCCTCTGTAACCTCCGCCCTCTGTAACCTCCTCCCTCTGTAACCTCTGTTCTCTGTAACCTCTGTTCTCTGTAACCTCCGCCCTCTGTAACCTCCTCCCTCTGTAACCTCTGTTCTCTGTAACCTCCTCCCTCTGTAACCTCCGCCCTCTGTAACCTCTGTTCTCTGTAACCTCTGTTCTCTGTAACCTCCGCCCTCTGTAACCTCCTCCCTCTGTAACCTCTGCCCTCTGTAACCTCCTCCCTCTGTAACCTCCGCCCTCTGTAACCTCTGTTCTCTGTAACCTCCTCCCTCTGTAACCTCCGCCCTCTGTAACCTCCTCCCTCTGTAACCTCTGTTCTCTGTAACCTCCTCCCTCTGTAACCTCCGCCCTCTGTAACCTCCTCCCTCTGTAACCTCTGTTCTCTGTAACCTCCTCCCTCTGTAACCTCCTCCCTCTGTAACCTCCTCCCTCTGTAACCTCTGTTCTCTGTAACCTCCGCCCTCTGTAACCTCCTCCCCTGTAACCTCTGTTCTCTGTAACCTCCGCCCTCTGTAACCTCCGCCCTCTGTAACCTCCGCCCTCTGTAACCTCCTCCCTCTGTAACCTCCTCCCTCTGTAACCTCCGCCCTCTGTAACCTCCGCCCTCTGTAACCTCTGCCCTCTGTAACCTCCTCCCTCTGTAACCTCTGTTCTCTGTAACCTCCGCCCTCTGTAACCTCCGCCCTCTGTAACCTCCGCCCTCTGTAACCTCCTCCCTCTGTAACCTCTGCCCTCTGTAACCTCCGCCCTCTGTAACCTCCTCCCTCTGTAACCTCCGTTCTCTGTAACCTCCGCCCTCTGTAACCTCCGCCCTCTGTAACCTCCGCCCTCTGTAACCTCCTCCCTCTGTAACCTCCTCCCTCTGTAACCTCCGCCCTTTGTAACCTCCGCCCTCTGTAACCTCCTCCCTCTGTAACCTCCGCCCTCTGTAACCTCCGCCCTCTGTAACCTCCTCCCTCTGTAACCTCCTCCCTCTGTAACCTCTGTTCTCTGTAACCTCCGCCCTCTGTAACCTCCGCCCTCTGTAACCTCCGCCCTCTGTAACCTCCTCCCCTGTAACCTCCTCCCTCTGTAACCTCCTCCCTCTGTAACCTCCGCCCTCTGTAACCTCCGCCCTCTGTAACCTCCTCCCCTGTAACCTCCTCCCTCTGTAACCTCCTCCCCTGTAACCTCCTCCCTCTGTAACCTCCTCCCTCTGTAACCTCCTCCCCTGTAACCTCCTCCCTCTGTAACCTCCTCCCTCTGTAACCTCCTCCCTCTGTAACCTCCTCCCCTGTAACCTCCTCCCTCTGTAACCGCCTCCCTCTGTAACCTCCTCCCCTGTAACCTCCTCCCTCTGTAACCTCCTCCCTCTGTAACCTCCTCCCTCTGTAACCTCCTCCCCTGTAACCTCCGCCCTCTGTAACCTCCGCCAGCCCCAAAACTCTCCGTGATCTCTGGGATAGAGCATAGTGTGGATTTGGGAAAGATGCTCTTTCGGAGAGTTGGTGCAGGCTCGATGGGCTGAATGGCCTCCATCGGCACTGCAGGGTGGACGGAGGGTGAGGGGATGGTGGGGGTGAGGGGATGGAGGGGGTGAGGGGGTGGAGGGGGTGAGGGGATGGAGGAGCGAAGGGATGAGGATGCGGGGGCAAAGGTTGAAGGTTTAATTGATGAAGTTTGAATATTTTATTCAAATTAAATCAATTCTTTGTGAGAATTGTTGATGTTTCTAACGGTTTCAGTGAGGAGAAATCTGATTGGTTTAACGAGACAGACCAAATGGAACCAGTAATCCATTAATTCTGAAGGTTATTTATTCTCTGGAACTGGTTAACTCACCAAATATTATCACTGGGCTGTCATTGGGCAGAGAATCCCTACAGTGCAGAAGGAGACCATTCGGCCCATCGAGTCTGCACCGACCACAATCCCACCCAGGCCCTATCCCCGCAGCCCCACATATTTACCCTGCTAAGGGGTAATTTAGCATTGGCCAATCAACCTAACCTGCACATCTTTGGACTGTGGGAGGAAACCGGAGCACCCGGAGGAAACCCACGCAGACACGGGGAGAATGTGCAAACTGCGCACAGACAGTGACCCGAGGCCGGAAATCGAACCCGGGTCCCTGGCGCTGTGAGGCAGCAGTGCTAACCCACTGTGCCACCGTGCCGCCCATTATTGAAACACTTCACCAGTTTGATTAGTTATACTAGTAAACTGGTTAAATTACAATGGAGCCTGACTACCCCAAGGAATGTTCTAGCTACTGTGGGGGCCTCAGGAGCTAGCTGCCTCTCTGTGATATTAAACGCTCCATATACACACATCGACACTCTTGAAGCAGGCATGGCTGACTATTCCGCTCTGACCTTTAGCCCCAGGCCTGAGCAGTGGCTACAAAGATTATAGCATTCCTCGACCCCTGACCCCTAACCCCAGGTTAAACTGGTCTTGAGCTGAGTTCAGAGGGGAGAGGGAGGGATGTCAGGTTCCTCGTGGTCAAGGAGGGGCTGCCACTGTCCTCATCGGCATCCATGCCCCATCCGCCCCCCCCCCCACCCCCACCCCGCTCCCAGCTCCAACCGGGAACAACTCCTGTGCCGCATATCCCAACAGCCTTTGGTCAGGAAGACAGTAATCGTCTGGTCACAGAGTCCACTCATCGCACAGGCCCGAGTTATCCCCACTCTCAGCCCAGGCCCGGGTTATCCCCACTCTCAGCCCAGGCCCGGGTTATCCCCACTCTCAGCCCAGGCCCGGGTTAGCCCCACTCTCAGCCCAGGCCCGGGTTAGCCCCACTCTCAGCCCAGGCCCGAGTTAGCCTCACTCTCAGCCCAGGCCCGGGTTAGCCTCACTCTCAGCCCAGGCCCGGGTTAGCCCCACTCTCAGCCCAGGCCCGAGTTAGCCTCACTCTCAGCCCAGGCCCGGGTTAGCCCCACTCTCAGCCCAGGCCCGAGTTAGCCTCACTCTCAGCCCAGGCCCGAGTTAGCCTCACTCTCAGCCCAGGCCCGAGTTAGCCTCACTCTCAGCCCAGGCCTGAGTTACCTCACTCTCGACACAGGCCCGGGTTAGCCCCACTCTCAGTCCAGGCCTGAGTTACCTCACTCTCGACACAGGCCCGGGTTAGCCCCACTCTCAGCCCAGGCCTGAGTTACCTCACTCTCAACACAGGCCCGGGTTAGCCCCACTCTCAGTCCAGGCCTGAGTTACCCCACTCTCAGCCCAGGCCCGAGTTAGCCTCACTCTCAGCACAGGCCCAAGTTATCCCCACTCTCGACACAGGCCCGAGTTACCCCACTCTCAGCCCAGGCCCGAGTTACCCCCACTCTCGACACAGGCCCGAGTTATCCCCACTCTCGACACAGGCCCGAGTTACCCCACTCTCAGCCCAGGCCCGAGTTACCCCCACTCTCGACACAGGCCCGAGTTATCCCCACTCTCGGACAGGCTCCCAAACCCCCAAACAGCTCCCAGACACACACCTGATGGGGGCACACTGCCGATTCCAGACAGGATCTCGATCCCAGACAGGATCTTGATTCCCAATGGGATCTCGATTCCAGACAGGATCTCGATTCCGGACAGGATCTCGATTCCAGACAGGATCTCGATCCCAGACAGGATCTTGATTCCAGATGGGATCTCAATTCCAGACAGGATCCCGATTCCAGACAGGATCTTGATTCCGGACGGGATCTCGATTCCAGATGGGATCTCGATTCCAGACAGGATCTCAATGCCAGACAGAATCTTGATTCCAGAAGAGATCTTGATTCCTGACAGGATCTTGATTCCAGACAAGATCTCGATTCCAGACAGGATCCCGATTCCGGACAGGATCTTGATTCCAGATGGGACCTCGATTCCAGGCGGGATCTCGATTCCAGACAGGATCTCAATTCCAGGCGGGATCTCAATTCCAGGGGGGATCTCGATTCTAGATGGGATCTCGATCCCAGACAGGATCTTGATTCCAGATGGGATCTCAATTCCAGACAGGATCCCAATTCCAGACAGGATCTTGATTCCGGACGGGATCTCGATTCCAGGTGGGATCTCGATTCCAGACAGGATCTCAATGCCAGACAGAATCTTGATTCCAGAAGAGATCTTGATTCCTGACAGGATCTTGATTCCAGACAAGATCTCGATTCCAGACAGGATCCCGATTCCGGACAGGATCTCGATTCCAGACGGGATCTCGATTCCAGACAGGATCTCAATTCCAGGCGGGATCTTGATTCCAGGGGGGATCTCGATTCCAGATGGGATCTCGATTCCAGACAGGATCTCAATTCCAAACAGGATCTCGATTCCAGACGGAATCTTTTTGATTTGATTTATTATTGTCACATGTATGAACATACAGTGAAAAGTATTGTTTCTTGCATGCTGTACAGACAAAGCATACCGTTCATAGAGAAGGAAAGGAGAGAGTGCAGAATGTAGTGTTACAGTCATAGCTAGGGTGTAGAGAAAGATCAACTTAATGCGAGGTAGGTCCATTCAAAAGTCTGACAGCAGCAGGGAAGAAGCTGTTCTTGAGTCGGTTGGTACGTGACCTCAGACTTTTGTATCTTTTTCCCAAAGGAAGAAGATGGAAGAGAGAATGTCCGGGGTGTGTGGGATCCTTAATTATGCTGGCTGCTTTGCTGAGGCAGCGGAAAGTGTAGACAGAGTCAATGGATGGGAGGCTGGTTTGCGTGATGGATTGGGCTACATTCATGGCCTTTTGTAGTTTCTTACGGTCTTGGGCAGAGCAGGAGCCATACCAAGCTGTGATACAACCAGAAAGAATGCTTTCTATGGTGCATCTGTAAAAGTTGGTGAGAGTCATAGCTGACATGCAAAATTTCCTTAGTCTTCTGAGAAAGTAGATGCATTGGTGGGTTTTCTTAACTATAGCATCAGTGTGAAGGGACCAGGACAGATTGTTAGTGATCTGGACACCGAGAAACTTGAAGCTCTTGACCATTTCCACTGCTGGTGAACTGTGACACCAAAAGGTCAACATGCTTATCTAGCCCAGAATGCACTGAAATGTGCAAAACAGCACCCCTGGTGGTGAATTTCGATTCCACCTGAAAACCTGAAGCTCTCGACCATTTCCTCTTCATTTCCATTGATGTAGACAGGGACATGTTCTCCTCTACACTTCCTGAAGTCGATGACAATCTCCTTTGTTTTGTTGACATTGAGGGAGAGATTATTGTTGCCACACCAGTTCACCAGATTCTTTATCTCATTCTCTGTACTCTGTCTCGTTATTGTTTGAGATCCAACCCACTGCGGTGGTGTCGTCAGCAAACTTGAAAATGGGACTTGAGTTGGAGGGGAATTTGGCCGCACAGTCATAGGTGCATAAGGAGTATAGTAGGGGGCTGAGAACACAGCCTTGTGGGGCACCGGTGTTGAGGAAGTGGATGGAGAAGGTGTTGCTGCCTATCCTTACTCGATTCCAGACAGAATCTCGATTCCAGACAGGATCTTGATTCCAGATGGGATCTCAATTCTAGACAGGATCTCGATTCCAGACAGGATCTCAGGATTGGAGGATAGCGAATGTGGTCCCGTTGTTTAAGAAGGGTAGCAGGGATAACCCAGGAAATTATAGGCCGGTGAGCTTGACGTCCGTGGTAGGGAAGTTGTTGGAGAGGATTCTTAAAGACAGGATGTATGTGCATTTAGAACGGAACAATCTCATTAGCGACAGACAGCATGGTTTTGTAAGAGGGAGGTCGTGCCTTACAAATTTAGTGGAGCTTTTTGAGGAAGTGACAAAAACAGTTGACGAAGGAAGGGCCGTGGATGTCGTCTATATGGATTTCAGTGAGGCATTTGACAAAGTCCCACATGGCAGGTTGGTTAAGAAGGTTAAGGCTCATGGGATACAAGGAGAAGTGGCTAGATGGGTAGAGAACTGGCTTGGCCACAGGAGACAGAGGGTAGCGGTTGAAGGGTCTTTTTCCGCTGGAGGTCTGTGACCAGTGGTGTTCCGCAGGGCTCTGTACTGGGGCCTCTGCTATTTGTGATATTTATAAATGATTTGGAAGAAGGTGTAACTGTGTTATCAGCAAGTTTGCGGATGACACGAAGATGGCTGGACTTGCGGATAGCGATGAGCATTGTCGGGCAATACAGCAGGATATAGATAGGCTGGAAAATTGGGCGGAGAGGTGGCAGATGGAGTTTAATCCGGATAAATGCGAAGTGATGCATTTTGGAAGAAATAATGTAGGGAGGAGTTATACAATAAATGGCAGAGCCATCAAGAGTATAGAAACACAGAGGGACCTAGGTGTGCAAGTCCACAAATCCTTGAAGGTGGCAACACAGGTGGAGAAGGTGGTGAAGAAGGCATATGGTATGCTTGCCTTTATAGGACGGGGTATAGAGTTTAAAAGCTGGAGTCTGATGATGCAGCTGTATAGAACGCTGGTTAGGCCACATTTGGAGTACTGCGTCCAGTTCTGGTCGCCGCACTACCAGAAGGACGTGGAGGCGTTAGAGAGAGTGCAGAGAAGGTTTACCAGGATGATGCCTGGTATGGAGGGTCTTAGCTATGAGGAGAGATTGGGTAAACTGGGGTTGTTCTCCCTAGAAAGACGGAGAATGAGGGGAGATCTAATAGAGGTGTACAAGATTATGAAGGGGATAGATAGGGTGAACAGTGGGAAGATTTTTCCCAGATCAGAAGTGACGATCACGAGGGGTCACGGGCTCAAGCTGAGAGGGGCGAATATTAGAGGGATGTTTTTTACACAGAGGGTGGTGGGGGCCTAGAATGCGCTGCCAAGTAGGGTGGTGGAGGCAGACACGCTGACATCGTTTAAGACTTACCTGGATAGTCACATGAGCAGCCTGGGAATGGAGGGATACAAACGATTGGTCTAGTTGGACCAAGGAGCGGCACAGGCTTGGAGGGCCGAAGGGCCTGTTTCGTGTGCTGTACTGTTCTTTGTTCTTTGTTCCAGACAGGATCTCAATTCCAGACAGGATCTCAATTCCGAACAGGATCTCGATTCCGAACAGGATCTCAATTCCGAACAGGATCTCGATTCCAGATAGGATCTCGATTCCAGATGGGATCTCGATTCCAGACAGGATCTCGATTCCAGGCAGGATCTCGATTCCAGACGGGATCTCGATTCCAGACAGGATCTCGATTCCAAGCAAGATCTCAATTCCGGACAGGATCCCGATTCCAGACAGGATCTCGATTCCAGACAGGATTTCGATTCCAGACAGGAACTCGATTCCAGACAAGATCTCGATTCCAGACAGGATCTCGATTCCAGATGGGATCTTGATTCCAGACAGGATCTCGATCCCAGGCGACATCTAAATTCCAGATGGGGTTTCGATTCCAGACGGGATCTCAATTCTGGACAGATCCTGATTCCAGACAGGATCACAATTCCAGGTGGGATCCTGATTCCAGACAGGATCTCGACTCAAGACAGGATCTCAATTCCAGACAGGATCGCGATTCTAGACGGGATCTGGATTCCAGATGGGATCTGGATTCCAAATGGGATCTCGATTCCAGACAGGATTCCAATTCAAGACAGAATCTCAATTCCAGGTGGGATCTCGATTCCAGACAGGATCTCGACTCAAGACAGGATCTCGATTCCTGACAGGACCCCAATTCGAGATGGATCTCGATTCTAGACTGGATCTCAATTCCAGACAGAATCTCAATTCCAGACAGAATCTGAATTCCAGACAGCATCTCTATTCCAGACGGGATCTCGATTCCAGACGGGATCTCGATTTCAGACAGAATCTCAATTCCAGACAGGATCTCGATTCCAGACAGGATCTCGATTCCAGACGGGATCTTGATTGCAGACAGGATCTTGACTCAAGACAGGATCTCGATTCCAGATAGGATCTCAATTCCAGACGGGATCTCGATTCTGGGTCAGCAATGGATTATCACTGGATTACCTAGTTACTTGACATTAGTTAATAGTAACTAATCCTGGTTGACCACCAATCCTGGGTTAAGTAGCATAGAATCCCTACAGTGCAGAAGGAGGCCATTCAGCCCATCGAGTCTGCACCGACCACAATCCCACCCAGGCCCTATTCCCGTAACCCTACATATTTACCCTGCTAATCCCCTGACACCAGGGGCAATTTAGCATGGCCAATCAACCTAACCTGCACATGTTTGGACTGTGGGAGGAAACCAGAGCACACGGAGGAAACCCACGCAGACACGGGGAGAATGTGCAGACGCCACACTGACAGTGACCCAAGCCGGGAATCGAACCCAGGTCCCTGGCATTGTGAGGCAGCAGTGCTAACCACTGTGCCACTGTGCCATCAGAGTTACCTTTAGATGTGTCTCTGACAACGAGCAGAATTGTGTCTCTCAGTCTCCAATACTAGAATTAAGTTATTAATTACTCAGGGGGGCAAGGCAGTGGACGTGGTATATATGGATTTTAGTAAGGCGTTTGATAAGGTTCACCATGGTAGGCTTCTGCAGAAAATGCAGATGTATGGGATTGGGGGTGATCTAGGAAATTGGATCAGGAATTGGCTAGCGGATAGGAAACAGAGGGTGGTGGTTGATAGTAAATATTCATCATGGAGTGCGGTTACAAGTGGTGTACCTCAGGGATCTGTTTTGGGGCCACTGCTGTTTGTAATATTTATTAATGATCTGGATGAGGGTATAGTTGGGTGGATTAGCAAATTTGCTGATGACACCAAAGTCGGTGGTGTGGTAGACAGTGAGGAAGGGTGTCGTAGTTTGCAGGAAGACTTAGACAGGTTGCAAAGTTGGGCCGAGAGGTGGCGGATGGAGTTTAATGCGGAGAAGTGTGAGGTAATTCACTTTGGTAGGAATAACAGATGTGTTGAGTATAGGGCTAACGGGAGGACTTTGAATAGTGTGGAGGAGCAGAGGGATCTAGGTGTATGTGTGCATAGATCCCTGAAAGTTGGGAATCAAGTAGATAAGGTTGTTAAGAAGGCATATGGTGTCTTGGCGTTTATTGGTAGGGGGATTGAATTTAGGAGTCGTAGCGTTATGTTGCAACTGTACACAACTCTGGTGCGGCCGCACTTGGAGTACTGTGTGCAGTTCTGGTCCCCACATTACAGGAAGGATGTGGAGGCTTTGGAGAGGGTGCAGAGGAGGTTTACCAGGATGTTGCCTGGTATGGAGGGGAGATCCTATGAGGAGAGGCTGAGGGATTTGGGATTGTTTTCGCTGGAAAGGCGGCGGCTAAGAGGGGATCTTATTGAAACATATAAGATGATTAGAGGTTTAGATAGGGTGGATAGTGATAGCCTTTTTCCTCTGATGGAGAAATCCAGCACGAGGGGGCATGGCTTTAAATTGAGGGGGGGTAGTTATAGAACCGATGTCAGGGGTAGGTTCTTTACCCAGAGGGTGGTGAGGGATTGGAATGCCCTGCCAGCATCAGTAGTAAATGCGCCTAGTTTGGGGGCGTTTAAGAGATCCGTAGATAGGTTCATGGACGAAAAGAAATTGGTTTAGGTTGGAGGGTCACAGTTTTTTTTTAACTGGTCGGTGCAACATCGTGGGCCGAAGGGCCTGTTCTGCGCTGTAATGTTCTATGTTCTATGTTCAGCGTTAACCGGTGTTAACCAGTGAAATGATTAATTGCTCTATAACTGCTAACCAGTAAATGAATCCCATTACTCTTTTCCTGGTAATTAGTTAAGAATTGCTGGTTACTGTTAATCAGTGTAGTTATTAGTTTCTCTACCTCTGGTAAACACTATTGATATTATGTACTCTGGCAGCTAGTTAAGAGTTATTAGCGAGAGTGTGTTAGCCAGGGGGTTATTTGGTTGTCCCCTCTGGCTGTATCCTGGGGGTGGGGGGGGTGATGTGGGTCTTTGCAGGGTTTGTGTTTCCTTCAGACATGTTTATCACTCCGGGATAACTCCTCACATCTGTGCTTCAGGAGTTGTGCTCACTGGGGTGGAATGTACACACAGTGTCACATCAAAAGAGCAGGAAGGAATAACAGGGGCCTCGGGGAGGCTAAACCTCCCCACAGCAAAACACAAGAAAAACAGAACTCCAGCACAGACCTGGCCTGTCAGTCACCCACACATTCTCTCTCTCTGTCTTTCACTCTCTGTCCCACTTGCACTCTCTCTCTCACTCTGTCTTTCTCTCTCTCTCTC
This sequence comes from Mustelus asterias, assembly GCF_964213995.1. Classification (NCBI taxonomy): domain Eukaryota; kingdom Metazoa; phylum Chordata; class Chondrichthyes; order Carcharhiniformes; family Triakidae; genus Mustelus; species Mustelus asterias. The sequence goes on from NW_027591242.1 coordinate 63,972, forward strand.
TCTGTCTGTCTCTCTGTGTCTCTGTCTCCCTCTCTCTGTCTCTCTCCTTCTCTCCCTCTTTCTGTCTCTGTCTTTCTCTCTGTCTCTCTCACTCTTTCTTTCTCTTTGTCTCTGTCTCTCTCTCTCTTTCTCCCCCTCTCTCTTTCTCTCTCTCTGTCTCTCTCTGTCTCTCTCTTTCTCTCCCTCTCTCTCTGTCTCTTTCTCTGTCTCTCTCTCTCTTTCTCTCTCTCTCTCTGTCTTTCACTCTCTCTCTCTGTCTCCCTGACTTTCTCCCCCTCTCTTTCTTTCTGTCTTTCTCTCTCTCTCTGTCTCTCTCTCTCTGTGTCTCGTTCTCTGTGTCTCGCTCTCTGTCTCTTGCTCTCTGTCTCTGTCTCTCTCTGTCTCTGTCTGTCTCTCTCTCTTTCTCTTTCTCCCTTCATGTTTATTTTTCTATATCAGTCCCTGACCAGTTCCCTCTCTTTCTGTTTAGTTTTGATTCTTTTCTGTGTCCCCCCTCTCTTGCTATTAGAATCCCTACAGTGCAAAGGAGGCCATTCAGCCCATCGAGTCTGCACCCCCCCAGGCCCTATCCCTGTAACGCATTTACCCTGCTAATCTCCCTGACACGATGGGGTAATTTAACACGGCCAATCCACCGAACCCGCACATCTTCTGGACACGAAGGATGGGATTTTGCCGACCCTCCCAACACGGAAATTGATCACAGATCGTGAAAAGATCTGTTGACCTCAGGATGGATTTCCCAGACTCGGGGTGAGCGCAGTCAGGAAGTCCCACCCTAAAGGTCAATTTAGCATGGCCAATCCACCTGTATATCGTTGTAGAAGACGGCATGGTGGTTAGTGCTGCTGCCTCACAGGGCCAGGGAGCCGGGTTCAATCCCAGCTTGGGTCACTGTCTTTGCGGAGTCTGCACATTCTCCCCATGTCTGCGTGGGTTTCCTCCGGGTGCTCCGATTTCCTCCTACACTCCAAAGACGTGCTGGTTAGGTGGATTGGCCACGTTAAATTGCCCCTTACTGTCAGGGGGATTAGCAGAATAAATGCATGGGGTTATGGGGGTACGGCCTGGGTGGGATTGTGGTCAGCGCAGGCTTGATTGGCTGAATGGCCTCCTTCCGCACTGTAGGAATTCTATTCAATTCTACCTATCAGACTGTGGGAGGAAACTGGAGCACCCGGAGGAAACCCACGCAGACACGGGGAGAACGTGCAGACTCCGCACAAACAGTGACCCGAGCCAGGAATTGAACCCGGGTCCCTGGCACTGTGAGGCAGCAGTGCTAACCACTGTGCCACCACACCGCCCTATTCAGCCGTGTGTTTTTGTCTGATTTGCTGAGAATATCGAGGGGGGGTGGGGGGGGGTGGTGTGAATGCATTAATTGCACACGAATTCTTGCATTCCTGAAGATCTTTTACAGATGCTCCACGGAAAGCATTCTTTCTGGTTGTATCACAGCTTGGTATGGCTCCTGCTCTGCCCAAGACCGCAAGAAACTACAAAAGGTCATGAATGTAGCCCAATCCATCACGCAAACCAGCCTCCCATCCATTGACTCTGTCTACACTTCCCGCTGCCTCAGAAAGGCAGCCAGAATAATTAAGGATCCCACGCACCCCGGACATTCTCTCTTCCACCTTCCTCTGTCGGGAAAATGATACAAAAGTCTGAGGTCACGTACCAACCGACTCAAGAACAGCTTCTTCCCTGCTGCTGTCAGACTTTTGAGTGGACCTACCTTGCATTAAGTTGATCTTTCTCTACACCCTAGCTATGACTGTAACACTACATTCTGCACTCTCTCCTTTCCTTCTCTATGAACGGTATGCTTTGTCTGTATAGCGCGCAAGAAACAATACTTTTCACTGTATACTAACACGTGACAATAACAAATCAAATCAAATCAAAAAATCACATCTTTTCCAAACCTGTCACACCTCGGGGTCACGGTGATTTCCTGAACTAGTTATATTCATCGAGAGAGAGCTAGCTGGTCATGTACTGAGGGAGTGCCGCACTGTCAGAGGGTCAGTACTGAGGGAGTGCCGCACTGTCAGAGGGTCAGTACTGAGGGAGTGCCGCACTGTCAGAGGGTCAGTGCTGAGGGAGTGCCGCACTGTCAGAGGGTCAGTACTGAGGGAGTGCCGCACTGTCAGAGGGTCAGTGCTGAGGGAGTGCCGCACTGTCAGAGGGTCAGTGCTGAGGAAGTGCTGCACTGTCAGAGGGTCAGTACTGAGGGAGTACCGCACTGTCAGAGGGTCAATACCGAGGGAGTGCTGCACTGTCAGAGGGTCAGTACTGAGGGAGTGCTGCACTGTCAGAGGGTCAGTACTGAGGGAGTGCCGCACTGTCAGAGGGTCAGTACTGAGGGAGTGCCGCACTGTCAGAGGGTCAGTGCTGAGGGAGTGCCGCACTGTTAGAGGGTCAGTGCTGAGGGAGTGCCGCAATGTCAGAGGGTCAGTACTGAGGGAGTGCCGCACTGTCAGAGGGTCAGTGCTGAGGGAGTGCCGCACTGTCAGAGGGTCAGTACTGAGGGAGTGCCGCACTGTCAGAGGGTCAGTGCTGAGGGAGTGCCGCACTGTCAGAGGGTCAGTACTGAGGGAGTGCCGCACTGTCAGAGGGTCAGTACTGAGGGAGTGCCGCACTGTCAGAGGGTCAGTACTGAGGGAGTGCCGCACTGTCAGAGGGTCAGTACTGAGGGAGTGCTGCACTGTCAGAGGGTCAGTGCTGAGGGAGTGCCGCACTGTCAGAGGGTCAGTGCTGAGGGAGTGCCGCACTGTCAGAGGGTCAGTACTGAGGGAGTGCCGCACTGTCAGAGGGTCAGTACTGAGGGAGTGCCGCACTGTCAGAGGGTCAGTACTGAGGGAGTGCCGCACTGTCAGAAGGTCAGTACTGAGGGAGTGCCACACTGTCAGAGGGTCAGTACTGAAGGAGTGCCGCACTGTCAGAGGGTCAGTGCTGAGGGAGTGCCGCACTGTCAGAGGGTCAGTACTGAGGGAGTGCCGCACTGTCAGAGGGTCAGTGCTGAAGGAGTGCCGCACTGTCAGAAGGTCAGTAGTTAGGGAGTGCCACACTGTCAGAGGGTCAGTGCTGAAGGAGTGCCGCACTGTCAGAGGGTCAGGGTTGAGGGAGTGCCGCACTGTCAGAGGGTCAGTGCTGAAGGAGTGCCGCACTGTCAGAGGGTCAGTGCTGAGGGAGTGCCGCACTGTCAGAGGGTCAGTGCTGAGGGAGTGCCGCACTGTCAGAGGGTCAGTGCTGAGGAAGTGCTGCACTGTCAGAGGGTCAGTACTGAGGGAGTGCCGCACTGTCAGAGGGTCAGTACTGAGGGAGTGCCGCACTGTCAGAGGGTGAGTACTGAGGGAGTGCCGCACTGTCAGAGGGTCAGTGCTGAGGAAGTGCTGCGCTGTCAGAGGGTCAGTACTGAGGGAGTGCCGCACTGTCAGAGGGTCAGTACTGAGGGAGTGCTGCACAGTCTGAGGCTCAGTACTGAGGGAGTGCCGCACTGTCAGAGGGTCAATACCGAGGGAGTGCTGCACTGTCAGAGGGTCAGTACTGAGGGAGTGCTGCACTGTCAGAGGGTCAGTACTGAGGGAGTGCTGCACTGTTAGAGGGTCAGTACTGAGGGAGTGCCGCACTGTCAGAGGGTCAGTACTGAGGGAGTGCCGCACTGTCAGAGGGTCAGTGCTGAGGGAGTGCCGCACTGTTAGAGGGTCAGTGCTGAGGGAGTGCCGCACTGTCAGAGGGTCAGTACTGAGGGAGTGCCGCACTGTCAGAGGGTCAGTGCTGAGGGAGTGCCGCACTGTCAGAGGGTCAGTACTGAGGGAGTGCCGCACTGTCAGAGGGTCAGTACTGAGGGAGTGCCGCACTGTCAGAGGGTCAGTACTGAGGGAGTGCCGCACTGTCAGAGGGTCAGTACTGAGGGAGTGCCGCACTGTCAGAGGGTCAGTACTGAGGGAGTGCCGCACTTTCAGAGGGTCAGTGCTGAGGGAGTGCCGCACTGTCAGAGGGTCAGTGCTGAGGGAGTGCCGCACTGTCAGAGTGTCAGTACTGAGGGAGTGCCGCACTGTCAGAGGGTCAGTACTGAGGGAGTGCCGCACTGTCAGAGGGTCAGTACTGAGGGAGTGCCGCACTGTCAGAGGGTCAGTACTGAGGGAGTGCCACACTGTCAGAGGGTCAGTACTGAAGGAGTGCCGCACTGTCAGAGGGTCAGTGCTGAGGGAGTGCCGTACTGTCAGAGGGTCAGTACTGAGGGAGTGCCTCACTGTCAGAGGGTCAGTGCTGAAGGAGTGCCGCACTGTCAGAAGGTCAGTAGTTAGGGAGTGCCACACTGTCAGAGGGTCAGTGCTGAAGGAGTGCCGCACTGTCAGAGGGTCAGTGCTGAGGGAGTGCCGCACTGTCAGAGGGTCAGTACTGAAGGAGTGCCGCACTGTCAGAGGGTCAGTGCTGAGGGAGTGCCGCACTGTCAGAGGGTCAGTGCTGAGGGAGTGCCGCACTGTCAGAGGGTCAGTGCTGAGGGAGTGCCGCACTGTCAGAGGGTCAGTACTGAGGGAGTGCCACGCTGTCAGAAGGTCAGTACTGAGGGAGTGCCGCACTGTCAGAGGGTCAGTGCTGAGGGAGTGCCGCACTGTCAGAGATTCTGTCATTTGGATGAGATGTAAAGTCCAGTCCCTGTTTCCCCCTGAGGTGTGTGTAAATTATACCAGGGCCACTATTTTAAAGGCAAGCTCCCCTCTGTGTCCTGGACAATATTTAATCTGAACTGCAGCAGGTGGTGTGTTTAGAATCCCCTCGCTGTTGGTAGGTTTTTATTGTACAGTAATTGGCTCATCCATTTCCTGAATTACAACAGAGACTGCAGAGGGCTGAGAGTCTCAATTCCTGTGTTTACATTGGTAATGGGGACTATTTGTGACATGGCCGGGGTCACAGCTGCTGCTGCAGTGCCCTCACTGGAGGGATGGTTCAGTTACAGCTTTCAAAATTCACCTCCTTGTTTTCAAACCATCTCTACGTCTGTCATCTCCTCCAGCCCCACCACCCTCCCAGATCTGTGTGCTCCTCCAGTTCTGCCCTCTCTGGCCCCCCCAGCTTTGACCGCTCCACCAGTGGTGAAGTGCCTTTAGCTGCCTGGGTCCTAAACTCTGGAATTCTCTCCCTCCCTCTCTCCTCCTTCGAGACTCTTTCCAAAAAAAAACCCCTTTTCCATGACTGTTTCTGAGGCCGCCTGGACTAATACCTCCGGATGTGGTGTGGTGTCAGATCTTGCCCGAGTACACACTTCTCTCAAAGCCCCTTGTTTTTTTTTTAAGCAATGTGAAAGGTGCTAGATCAATGCAAGTTATTGTTGTTGCAGTAACTGCCCACGCACATGAGAATCCGCACCCCCCAGGAGCACGAATCCTGGTTTTATCCCAATCCTTGGCCGAAGCGGGAAGGCTGAGAGCAGTTCCCTCGGCGAAGGGGTGGAATAAAACGCAGGGGTGTCCATCGCTCTCCTTGTTTCCCCCAGTCAACGCTAATCTCTCGCTCGCTCCCTCCCACCCCCAAGCAGACCCCCTGCTCCACTCCAATCGTTTCGCTGTTTGTCTGCACATAACCGCCTCTGTTTCACAATTAATTGCTGTGTATTTATCTGCTTGATCGGTGGGGCTTTAAGGGAACATGTGCCAACCAATCAGCATTCCACAGATTAGAAGTTAGGGAGCGTGGCTAAATATCAGACCAAAACCAACAGGCAGAACTGGGGATGAATGGTGAGGGTGGGGATGCAGTCTGCTGTTCGAATTGTGATGTTCAGATCAGATCCCCCCCCACTCCGGGGCTGAGAGTATTAAGACTTTATTGGGTGCTAGTCCCAGCACAGTGGGTAGAACTGGCCACTCACCCTCCCTTCTGAATCCCTGGTTCCCGACTCAAAGTCCAGCCTGAAACTCCAGGTGCAACTGGAGGTGCTGCCTCTCATAGTACCCCTACAGTGCAGGAGGAGGCCATTCGGCCCATCGAGTCTGCACCAACTGTCTGACAGAGTGTTTTACCCAGGCCCTATCCCCGTAACCCAGCACATTTCCCAAGGCTAATCCATCCAAGCTTGGAAAACTAAGTGGCAACTTAGCATGGCCAATCCACCTAACCTGCACATCTTTGGACTGTGGGAGGAAACCAGAGCACCCGGAGGAAACGGCACGGTAGCACAGTGGTTAGTACTGCTGCTTCACAGCGCCAGGGTCCCAGGTTCAATTCCCAGCTTGGGTCCCTCTCTGTGTGGAGTTTGCACATTCTCCCCGTGTCTGCATGGGTTTCCTCCGGGTGCTCCAGTTTCCTCCCACAGTCCGAAAGACGTGCATTGGCCCGAACAGGATCGGAGTGTGGCAACTAGGGGATTTTCACAGTAACTTCATTGCAGTATTAATGTAAGCCTTACTTGTGACTAATAAATAAAATTTACTTTGAAACCCACACACACACACGGGGAGAACGTGCAAACTCCACACGGTCACCAAGGCCGGAATCGAACCCGGGTCCCTGGCACTGTGAGGAAGCAATGCTAAGCTCTCAAAGAACAAAGAAAATTACAGCACATGAACAGGCCCTTCAGCCCTCCAAGCCTGCACCGACCATGCTGCCCGACTGAACTAAAACCCCCTACCCTTCTGGGGACCGTATCCCTCTATTCCCATCCTATTCATATATTTGTCCAGATGCCCCTTAAAACTCACTATCGCACCTGCTTCCACTACCTCCCCCGGCAGTGAGTTCCAGGCACCCCCACCCATAAAAAACCTGCCTCATACATCTCCTTGCCCCTCACACCTTAAACCTGTGCCCCCTCATAATTGCTTCTTCCACCCTGGGAAAAAGCTTCTGACTATCCACTCTGTCCATGCCCCTCATAATCTTGTAGACTTCTATCAGGTCGCCCCCCTCAACCTCCGTCGTTCCAATGAGAACAAACCAAGTTTCTCCAACCTCTCCTCAGAGCTAATGCCCTCCATACCAGGCAACATCCTGGTAGATCTTTTCTGTCCCCTCTCCAAAGCCTCCACATCCTTCTGGTAGTGGGGTGACCAGAATTGAACACGATATTCCAAGTGCGGCCTAATTAAGCTTCGATAAAGCTGGTTCTTGGATCAGCTGAGGCCTCAACAGGCCTCTCAGATCTTGAGAAGGGCAAGGGAATTTCTCCTTGGCATCCCAACCAATATGTATCCTTCTGTAGGGGTTTCCAACCCCCCAGGATTGGCCTGGAGTCTCTGGGAATTGACAATCCACCTCCAGGACACTGCCCTACACGACCCTGGAGAAGATTTATCGGCACATTGAAAAAGATTGTCCTTTTGTCATTCTTTTGTCAAGTTCTCTTCACGTGATATAAAAATAATTAAAATGGTGGGGAGGAGGGATGCTGATTGGCTGACAGTCAAGCCAATGGAGTAATAAGTCTTGCTTTCTGATTGGTGTAGGAAGGCAATGCATCATCAAGGATGGGTGTGTTGGCTGACCAATGGTTGGAGAATGTGGGGCAAGTCATGTGATTAAACTTCCAGGAATACATTTCATCGCAGTTGGCAACGCAATCCCCCATCCGTGGGTGGGATGCTGTTTCAAAGAGTTGGTGCAGACTCGATGGGCCGAATGGTTCTCTGGTCAGCTGGACAATTCCCTCACTTTTTAGCTGGAAAATATTTTGCACCAAAACAGGGGATGAGTGGGGGTGATAATGGCACAGGAACAGAAACCATAGAATGGTCACGGCACAGAAGGAGACCATTCAGCCCATTGTTTCCCTGCTGGCCCTCTGAAGGAGCAATCCACTGAGTACCACTTGCCCACCTTTTCTCCATAGACCGACAAATGTTAGTAGCTTTTTCTGCCATCTTGTCCCTTTGAGATCTTTCTTCACTCATTCTGATATCTGGTTGGCCAAGTGAACTCCTTCAAGGGGAAAAGGAGATCCGGGAGATCTCAGTGAATGTTGGGGCCAACAGTTTATCTCCTTAACCAATGAACATGGGGTGAATTAGAGTCAAAACAGAGAAACAAGGAAATTAAAACTTTGGATTAAAAGAAAAAGAAGAATTCGGAATTGCGGAATTGTCAGGGTGCAGAAAGAGGCCATTCAGCCCACCAGGTCTGTGCTAGCTCTCTGACTGACCAATTCGTCTGGTATCAATCCCCTACCAATCCCCAACACTCTAATTCCAATTTGACTACTTTGATTGACCGAGCATGCACCTTGGAGGCGCAGTGGTATAGTGGTAATGTCACTGGATTAATAATCCAAGAATGAGCCAGTCTAATTCTCTGGGGACATGGGTTCAAATCCCCCCACAGCATGAAACTAAATTTAGTTAATAGAAGCTAGCCTCAGCACCAATTATTGCAAAAACCCATCTGGTTCACTAATGTCCTTTAGGGAAGGAAATCTGCCGTCCTTACCCGGTCTGGCCTCCATGTGACTCCAGAGTCACAGCAATGCGGTTGACTCTGAAATGTCTTCAGGAATGGACAATAAATGTTCTGAAAGAATAATAAGGGACTGTGTCAGGAAGTGTATTCCAGACCATAAACACTCACTGATGTATCGCTTTCTCTGCTTTGACCAATCACATTAAATCCGTGTCCTCAGGTTCTCAATCCTTCCACCAATGGGAACGGTTTCTCTCTATCGACCCTGGATCCATTCTTACGATATGTTTTCTGCACCTTCTCCACCGCATTCACACCCGTCCACCAGAGACAGACACAGAGAAGGGGAAGTGGAGCTGAGTCCATGAAAAGATCAGCCATGGTCTTATTGAGTGGCGGAGCAGGCTCGAGGGGCCAGGGGGCCTCCTCCTGCTCCTAGTTCTTATGTTCTTTTGCAAGAAAAAAAATGTAAACTTTATAAACTTGTATCCATTTGTTACCTGTCGAAATCAGATTAAATTGATTCTCGGCCTTTTGACTGAGGTCAAGTGTCAGATCCAGCCATTGATCGACTGCAATGCCTTATCTTGTCAGCTTGGGTCTTGTTTGCCTCTCTTGTAGGGACCGTGAACTGGATTCAATTTGAATTTGGTTTTTAGAGCAAGTAAGAATGGATTTGAGTTTGCCCGGTCCAATCCGAGCATTGGCTTTGTAACTTTAAGGATGGAATAATTTTTTTAAAAAATAAATTGGGCCTTTTCTGGGCTGCAGAGATCAAGTCAGGAAGCTTTACCAGACTATGGGGAAAGGTTGGACAGGCAGGGCTGGTGTCCGCTGGAGTTTAGAAGAGCGAGATTGAAACCTTTAAGATCCTGACAGGGTGGATGTGGAGAGGATGTTTCCCATTGTGGGAGAATCTAGAATCCGGGGATCACTGTTTAAAAATAAAGAGTCGCCCATTTTAAAAAAAATTAATTCATGGAACATGGGCGTCGCTGGCTGGCCAGCATTTATTGTAAGAAGTTTAACAACACCAGGTTAAAGTCCAACAGGTTTATTTGGTAGCAAAAGCCACAAGCTTAGGGAGACTGTAGGCTCCAAAAGCTAGTGGCTTTTGCTACCAAATAAACCTGTTGGACTTTAACCTGGTGTTGTTAAACTTCTTACTGTGTTTACCCCAGTCCAACGCCGGCATCTCCACATCAGCATTTATTGCCCATCCCTAGTTGCCCGAGAGCAGTTGAGAGTCAACCAAACATTGTTGTGGCTCTGGAGTCACATGTAAGCCAGACCGGGTAAGGACGGCAGATTTCCTTCCCTAAAAGACATTAGTGAACCAGATGGGTTTTTCCGACAATCGACAATGGTTTCATGGTCATCAGTAGATTCTTAATTCCAGGTTTTTTTTATTGAATTCAAATTCCACCAGCTGCCGTGGCGGGATTCAAACCCGGGTCCCCCAGAACATTAGCTGAGTTTCTGGATTAATAGTCTAGCGATAATACCACCGGGCCGTCGCCTCCTTAAGATGGAGATGAGGAGAGTTTGTTTTTCTCAGAGGGTGCTGAGTCGCTGGAATTCACTTCCTCAAAAGCCAGTGGAAGCAGAGAGTTTGAATATTCTTAAGGCAGAGCGAGATAGATTCTTGATTAACAAGGGGGTTAACAAAGGTTATTGGGGGTTAGGGGGGAATGTGGGGTTATGGTTACAATCAGATCAGCTGCGATTTTATTGAATGGTGGAGCAGGCTCGAGGGGCCGAGAGGCCTTAGTCCTCCTCCTAATTCGTATGCAAGTCAGTGCACTACTATTTCGCCTAGGCTACACATCTGGGGACGTAAGGGACAACTTCAGCACGGCCAATCCACCTGCACATCTTTGAACTGTGGGAGGAAACCGGAGCACCCGGAGGAAACTCCACGCAGACACGGGGAGAACGTGCAGACTCCACACAGACAGTGACCCAAACTGGGAATCGAACCCAGGTCCCTGGCGCTGTAAGGCAGCAGCGCTAACCCGCTGTGACAGCGTGCTGATTCTGAGGCATTGGCATCATTTGGTCACAGCCAATGCCGCGGGTCAGTAACTCCTTTACTGGAGTGAATCAGTCGAACTTCATCGCCACAATTTATAGGGTCAATTTAGAACCTGGAACTCCCTCTGAGAGCAAGTGGTGGCGGCAGAATCCATAACCACTTCCAAAAAAGACTTACATTTTTTTGATTTGATTTATTATTGTGACATGTATTAACATACAGTGAAAAGTATTGTTTCTTGCGCGCTATACAGACAAAGCATACCGTTCATAGAGAAGGAAACGAGAGAGTGCAGAATGTAGTGTTACAGTCATAGCTAGGGTGTAGAGAAAGGTCAACTTAATATAAGGTAGGTCCATTCAAAAGTCTGATGGCAGCAGGGAAGAAGCTGTTCTTGAGTCGGTTGATACATGACCTCAGACTTTTGTATCTTTTTCCCGAAGGAAGAAGGTGGAAGAGAGAATATCCGGGGTGAGTGGGGTCCTTAATTATGCTGGCTGCTTTGCTGAGGCAGCGGGAAGTGTAGACAGAGTCAATGGATGGGAGGCTGGTTTGCGTGATGGATTGGGCTACATTCATGACCTTTTGTAGTTCCTTGCGGTCTTGGGCAGAGCAGGAGCCCATACCAAGCTGTGATACAACCAGAAAGAATGCTTTCTATGGGGCATCTGTAAAAGTTGGTGAGAGTCGTAGCGGACATCATGGAATCATAGAATCATAGAATTCTACAGTGCAGAAGGAGGCCATTCGGCCCATTGGGTCTGCACCGACAACAATCCCACCCAGGGCCGAGGTGGAATGCCAAATTTCCAAATACATGCCAAATATAAAATGCCTTTCACAATCTCTGGGTATCCAAAAGCACCTCACAGTCAATGAAATACTTTGAACATTTTGTAATGTCGGAAACACAACGGCCAATCTGTGCACAGCAAGATCCCACTAACAGCAGCACGATGATGAGCAGGTAATCTCTGTTTGCTGAGGTGAATGAGGGATTGGTATTAATCCCAGGATCCTGGTCTTTTTTGGAAAGATGCCAGGGATCTTGCCCAGTGTGGATAGGCAGAGTCTTGGATTATCATCTCACTTGCAAAGCGGCACTGCTGACAGTGCCGCACTCCCTCAGTGTCAGCCCGGTGGAAATCAGTCTGCATTATCAGCTCAAGTGTCTGGGACTGGGGCTCAAACCCCTTTTGACTTAGAGGAGATAGTACATGGTGGCACAGTGGTTAGCACTGCTGCCTCACAGCGCCAGGGACCAGGGTTCGATTCCTGGCTCGGGTCACTGTCTGTGTGGAGTTTGTACATTCTCTCCGTGTCTGCGTGAGTTTCCTCCGGGTGCTCCGGTTTCCTCCCACAGTCCAAAAGACGTGCTGGTTAGGTGCATGGACCCAGACTGTGATGACTAGGGGAATTTCACAGTAACTTCATTGCAGTGTTAATGTAAGCCTTACTTATGACTAATAAATTAACTTTTTAAAAATTTCAGAAATAAAGGGGCTCGGGGGAGGACAGGGAAATATGACAGTGTCGAAAACAGAAAATTCAGGAAAATCACAACAGGTCTGACAGCATCTGTGGAGAGAGAATGGAGCCAATGTTTCAAGTGTGGATAACCCTTTGTCAGAGCGCTCTGACTGTATGCAAGTTTCTCAGTCTTAGGGCAGTGCCTCAGCATCAAGGGTGACTTGTTTCTGCATCACTTTGATGGGTTCTGGGATGGTTAATAACGCCAATGAGTGACCTGCAGTCTCTGACACCTGTGGGGCAGGTGCTGCTCAGAGGGCTGGGTGGTTTGGAGGTTCCTGCGCTCACTCTGACTCTGCACATTCCTGACAAAGTCTCCCTGTGTCCGGTCCATTCCCGAATGAACCTTCTCCATTTTGGCCCGTCCCATCAGTCGATGGGAATGTTTATCCACTTCACAGATACTTTGGGGACATCCCTGAAGCATTTTGCACTGTCCCCCTGGGAGTCTCCTGTCGAGGTCAGGTTCTGAGTGGAGGAGTTGTTTTGGGAGTCTGATGTCACACATACATACAATCATAGAATCCCGACAGTGCAGGAGGAGGCCATTTGGCCCATCGAGTCTGCACCGACAACAATCCCACCCAGGCCCTATCCCCGTAACGCCACATATTTACCCTGCTAGTCCCTCTGACACTAAGGTGCAATTTAGCATGGCCAATCAACCTAACCCGCACACCTTTCAGACTGTGGGAGCAAACCGGAGCACCCGGAGGAAACCCACGCAGACACGGGGGAGAACGGGCAGACTCCACACCTGATGAAGGAGCAGCTCCGAAAGCTCGTGATTCCAAGTAAACCTGCTGGACTTTAACCTGGTGTTGTGAGACTTCTAACCAAACTCCACACAGACAGTGACCCAAGCTGGGAATTGAACCTGGGTCCCTGGCACTGTGAGGCAGCGGTGCTAACCACTGGGCCACCGTGCCGCCCTCAGTTGGTACGTGACCTCAGACTTTTGTATCTTTTTCCCGATGGCAGAAGGTGGAAGAGAGAATGTCCGGGGTGTGTGGGGTCCTTGTTTATGCTGTCTGCTTTCCCAAGAGGCTAATCACTCTTTTTCAGTGATCAGCCCCTCAGTGCTGGGCGAGTTGGTGTGGGGGAGGATGCCGGTGTTAGACCACCTTTCTTGCTGCTGGATTGGGAGGATCTTGCAAAGGTGCTGCTGGTGATAACTTTCCAGTGCTTTGTGATGTCTGTTTAAGTTTATTTATTAGTGTCACAAGTCGGCTTACATTAACACTGCAATGAAGTTGCTGTGAAATTCCCTGAGTCGCCACACTCCGGCGCCTGTTCGGGTACACTGAGGGAGAATTTAGCACAGCCAATGAACTCTAACCAGCATGTCTTTTGGACTGTGGGAGGAAACCAGAGCACCCGGAGGAAACCCACGCAGACACGGGGAGAATGTGCAGACGCTGCACAGACAGTGACCCAAGCCGGGAATCGAACCCGGGTCCCTGGTGCTGTGAGGCAGCAGTACTAACCACTGTGCCATCGTGCTGCTATGTGGTACAGCAGCATGGTGAAGCAAGGCAATGAGATAGCACAGAGATGATGGGTGAATAGCCTATCTGCTCTGCGCGTGGAAAATTCTATCTGCTCTGCGCCTTTTTAAAACTCTGACTCTGTTACAGCTGTAAAAGATGCTGGGAGAAAAGGGTGACATGGTGGCCCAGTGGTTAGCACTGCTGCCTCACAGCGCCAGGGACTTGGGTTCGATTCCTGGCTTGGGTCACTGTCTGTGTGGAGTTTGCACATTCTCCCTGCATCTGCGTGGGTTTCCTCCGGTTTCCTCCCACAGTCTGAAAGTTAGGTGGATTGGCTATGCTAAATTGCCCCTTGGTGTCAGGGGGACTAGCTGGGGTAAATGCATGGGTTTGTGGGGCTAGGGCCTGGGTGGGATTGCAGACTGGATGGGCTGAATGGCCTCCTTCTGCACTGTAGAGATTCTATGTGTCTGTGCTGCGATTGGAGTGAGGGCAGAATTGCTGCTTCTTTCGGCTGGAGAGTGCGCTTTGGAGACTATCCCTAACCCTGGGGCTCCAACGCTGCGGTTTCCAGGCTCCCCCCCCTTCACATCCACACCAACTCCCATCAAAACAAGCTCCCAGACTGAGGGAGGGAGGCTGCCTGTGGGCCCCCAAACTTTGTTTTTAATACACAAAGAAGGCGGAGGCTGGGAGTGCGGGGGAGAGCCGCGATAGTGAGGGGAGGGGAGGCAGGAGTGAGGGGGGGAGAGGAGAAGGAGGGAGTGAGTGAGTGAGTGAGGAGTACTCTGCCACCTCCCCAGCCCTCAGCAGCCGAGCCCTGCGCTGGGGAAGGCGGCCACATCCTCTGGGTCCCCCCCCTCCCCTCGGGGCCGCCTTGAAACCGCCACTGGCTGACGATCCATGTTAGTTTGGTGCTTTGAAATTGAGGAGGAGAGGTTTCCATGTTGTGAAGCGCGCTTTCTCCTCTTCCCCCCTCCCCTCCTCCATTTTAAACAAGAACAACTCGCCTTTTTTTTCTGGGGAGGGGGGGGAAGAAGAGAGACTTTCCTAAATTCAGAGAGAAGCTTTATCTCATGGACAATCCGTCTATAATCACCCAAATCAGCAAAGAGGAGGCGAAAACCCCGCTGCGAGAGAAAGGTAACAAATTAGTAACATTGTATCTGACACTGTTACACTGTATCTAATCTAACCACCCTGTCTGTAAGAGTTACAGTGTCTCTGACAGAGTTACAATGTATCTATCAGTGTTACAATGTATCTGTTAGTGTTATAATGTATCTGTTTCCTTATTGTGGTTTAAACAGAAACTTTGTAACAAACTCAGCCAACACATTGTTGCCATTTTTCTGTTTGTTTGTGTATCTTCCACAATTGAATTTTAATTTCTGCACTGTCCCTCTTCAAACTCTCTCTGGTTCGGCTTAGATCAAAAGAGGGGCTTCTTTATTTTATTTTTCTTACAAGTCCCCCTCCTTCTCAAATAAACAAACAGTCATGTTGTCTTCCCAGACTAATCTGCCTCTCCCCCCTCTCCCTCCCAGGGAAAGAGAGGGAGCTCCACTTCACCCAGTTGTTGTTCTGGGTGGGAGTGGAGCTGAAACTCCGAGCTGGAGGGAGGGAGGGGGGTTTGTTTGTTTTGAAGCAAATTCGTTTATTTTTGAATGTCAACATTTTTAGTAGAATCGCTGTCCGGCCACATCGCAGGAGTTAGTGTCCGGCTGGTGATGTATTTTCCCTGGTGTGGAGGGGGAGCGGATGCTGGGGTTTGAGTGGAACTTGCCTGCTGTGGGTGTGTCTGTGTTTTTCACTGTGTTGGCTGTCAGGGAGGGTGGGGTGGGGGGGAGGCAGGAAGGAACTGGAGCGTTTGTGCTTCTCAGTATCCAGCCCGCCTCCCCCTCTCTCACATTCACTGTCCAAAAACATCCATCTGTGTCTGCGCTGTTTTCAAATCTGGGAATCCCCTAAGATCTAAAACAGAAAGATGGCAGATGGAATTTAACCCGATCCGGAAGGTCTACTGCGAAAGGAAGGTACACAGTAAATGGTAGAGCCCTTAGAAATATTTGCAATCAGAGGGATCTAGGCGTGCAGATCCACAGTCCCCTGAAGGTGGCACAGTAAGAAGTCTCACAGCACCAGGTTAAAGTCCAACAGGTTTATTTGGTAGCACAAGCTTTCGGAGCGCTGCCCCTTCATCAGGTGAGTGAGGAAGGAGCAGCACTCTGAAAGCTCGTGCTACCAAATAAACCTGTTGGACTTTAACCTGGTGCTGTGAGACTTCTTACTGTGCCCACCCCAGTCCAATACCGGCAACTCCAGATCCTGAAGGTGACAACTCAGGTGGACAAGGTGGTCAAGAAGGTGTATGGCATGCTGGCCTTCATCGGTCGGGGTGTTGAGTATAGGAATTGGAAAATCATGTTGCAGCTGTATAAGCCTTTGGTTAGGCCGCATTTGGAATATTGTGTACAATTCCGGTGGCCACACTACCGGAAGGATGTGGATGCATTGGAAAGGGTGCAGAAGAGATTTACCAGGATGTTGCCTGGTTTGGAGGATATGGACTATGAAGAAAGGTCAAACAAACCTGGATTGTTTTCATTGGAGGATGAGGGGGGGGGGAGCTGATAGAGGTTTACAAGATTATGACAGGCTTGGATAGAGTGGACAGTCAGAGTCTTTTTCCCAGTGTCGAAGGGTTAATTACTCAGAGGCATAGGTTGCAAGTGAGAGGGAGAAAGTTTAAAAGAGATGTAAGGGGCAAGTTTTTCACCCAGAGGGTGGTGAATGCCTGGAACGCGCTGCCGGGGGAGGTGGTGGAAACGGATTCTGTAGCAATGTTCAAGAGGCATCTGGATCGATACATGAATATGTATTGGATTGTGGGAGGAAACTGGAGCACCCGGAGGGAACCCATGAAGACACGGGGAGAATGTGCAGACTCCGCACATTCACCCAAGGCCGGGATCGAACGCGGGTCCCTGGTGCTGTGAGGCAGCAGTGCTCCCTGAGCTGGAACTGTGTGAACTCCTTCTCTCCAGGGGTTTGATGTCTGACAGGGTTTTTAGGATCCTGAGCTGTCACCTGGATATTTGAAGTGTTTCTCAAACACTGTGTTGTGTGTAATATCGCTTTAACATTTCACATCTGCCTACTGCCAGGGTGAATACACTAACACTGCCAATCTTCCATGGGTTGGAGCTGTCAAAACCATTTCCATTTCACCCCATCATTGGCATGGGTGGCACAGTGGCTAGCACTGCTGCCTCACAGCACCAGGGACCCGGGTTCGATCCCGGCCTTGGGTGAATGTGCAGACTCCGCACATTCTCCCCGTGTCTTCATGGGTTCCCTCCGGGTGCTCCAGTTTCCTCCCACAATCCAAAAATGCACAGGTTAGGTGGATTGGTCGTGCTAAACTGCCCCTTAGTGTCCCAAGGTGCATTCGTTAAGGGAATTAATGGCCGCACTGTCGGAGGGTCAGTGCTGAGGGAGTGCCGCACTGTCGGAGGGTCAGTGCTGAGGGAGTGCCGCACTGTCAGAGGGTCAGTGCTGAGGGAGTGCCGCACTGTCAGAGGGTCGGTGCTGAGGGAATGCCGTACTGTCAGAGGGTCAGTGCTGAGGGAGTGCCCCTCTGTCAGAGGGTCAGTGCTGAGGGAGTGCCCCTCTGTCAGAGGGTCAGTGCTGAGGGAGTGCCGCACTGTCAGAGGGTCAGTGCTGAGGGAGTGCCCCTCTGTCAGAGGGTCAGTGCTGAGGGAGTGCCCCTCTGTCAGAGGGTCAGTGCTGAGGGAGTGCCGCACTGTCAGAGGGTCAGTACTGAGAGAGTGCCCCTCTGTCAGAGGGTCAGTGCTGAGGGAGTGCCCCTCTGTCAGAGGGTCAGTGCTGAGGGAGTGCCCCTCTGTCAGAGGGTCAGTGCTGAGGGAGTGCCCCTCTGTCAGAGGGTCAGTGCTGAGGGAGTGCCCCTCTGTCAGAGGGTCAGTGCTGAGGGAGTGCCCCTCTGTCAGAGGGTCAGTGCTGAGGGAGTGCCCCTCTGTCAGAGGGTCAGTGCTGAGGGAGTGCTGCACTGTCAGAGGGTCAGTGCTGAGGGAGTGCCGCACTGTCAGAGGGTCAGTGCTGAGGGAGTGCCGCACTGTCAGAGGGTCAGTACTGAGAGAGTGCCGCACTGTCAGAGGGTCAGTGCTGAGGGAGTGCCGCACTGTCAGAGGGTCAGTACTGAGAGAGTGCCGCACTGTCAGAGGGTCAGTGCTGAGGGTTAGTGCTGAGGGAGGCTTCAGCTGGTTTCAGGTCGATATATAAGATCCCTGGGGCCCAATTGAAACAAGGTTGGGAAAATTCTCCCTGGTATCCTGGCCAATATTTATCCTCCCCCTAAAACGGATAATCCCATCATTATCAGATTGCTGTTGTGGGATCTTGCTGTGTAAATTGGCTGCTGGGTCCCCTCCCATTGACTGCATTTCCAAAAACACTTCATTGGCTGAACAGCACTTTGGGATGTTCTGAACTGATGAAGGATGTTGGCGAGAGGAGCACGAGTTGGTCTCCCTGTAAGGTGGCCACGCTCTACCTTCCCCAGCTCCTCATTCAAACCTGCATCTTAATCCCAGCTCCGAGATGTCTCCTGTTAGACTGTTCTCCCTATTGTGTTGCTTTGGGGCGTTTTCCCCTATTAAAGGTGATTTGATTTATTATTGTCACGTATTAATACAGTGAAAAGTATTGTTTCTTGCGCGCTATACAGACAGAGCATACCGTTCATAGAGAAGGAAAGGAGAGGGTGCAGAAGGTAGTGTTACAGTCATAGCTGGGGTGTAGAGAAAGATCAACTTAATGCGAGGTAAGTCCATTCAAAAGTCTGACAGCAGCAGGGAAGAAGCTGTTCTTGAGTCAGTTGATACGTGACCTCAGACTTTTGTATCTTTTTCCCAAAGGAAGAAGGTGGAAGAGAGAATGTCCGGGGTGCGTGGGGTCCTTAATTATGCTGGCTGCTTTGCCGAGGCAGTGGGGAGTGTAGACAGAGTCTATGGATGGGAGGCTGGTTTGCGTGATGGATTGGGCTACATTTTGTAGTTTCTTGCGGTCTTGGGCAGAGCAGGAGCCACACCAAGCTGTGATACAACCAGAAAGAATGCTTTCTATGGTGCATCTGTAAAAGTTGGTGAGAGTCATAGCAGACATGCCAAATTTCCTTAGCGTTCTGGTGCTATGTGAATGCAGAGCTGCCTGCCGTGTCCCTCTAGTTGAATGTACAAATCAGAAAATCTCAAGTGTGATTCCTGACCTATGTTGAGTTTGCTGGATTTGGGAACAAAGGTTGACCTCGGTGCCTCAGGGGCAAGAGGAGGTAAGATTCCTGCTTCCAATCACTGTCTCACTGTACCCTATCCTGCAAACTACGTTGAGTAAAAGCAAGAGTATGCTGAGCTATATGCTTCACCCCCCCCCCCCCCCCCTCCCCCCGCCCCCCATGGTCGAATATCTCGAGCTGATACGTAGCGTTGTGACCTGGTGTTGAGCGATCTGTTTGAGCATGTGGCATTGCCAATCACAAGGGAGAGAAAACTCAGCTTTATATTGATTCCCAGGATGTGGGGGGTCACTGGCCAGGCCAGCTGTTATTACCCATCCCTCATTGCCCCTTGAGGAGGTGGCGGTGAGCTGATGCCTTGAATCACTGCAGTCCGTCTGGTGTAGGCGCACCCACAGTGGTGTTAGGGAGGGAGTTCCAGGATTTTGACTCGATGACAGTGAAGGAATGGCCGCTATATTTCCAAGTCAGGATAGTGGGGGAGAATTTGAGAAGGGGTGTACTCTGTTCCTGCCCATTGGTACAGACTGTGGGTTCAGGAGCTGCTGTTGGCAGCTGGCAAGGGGCAATGTGGCAGGAAGCTAATGCAGAACATAAATGCCAGCATAGACTATTTGGGCCGAAGGGCCTTTCGAGTTAATTCTCTGTGCTGATGGTACAATACTGTAAGAGGAATGTCAGAAGTTCCCCAATCCATGACAAGCACAGACAACAGCATTTTAACAATCAGCTCACACTGTCTGAAAGGGCTGGGTGGGGAGGGGGGGCGCTGTTGGGTACAGTGCAGGGTGAGGGGGGGGTGGTGAGGGGGGGGTGGGGCTGTGTACAGTGCACAGGTTTCCTGACCTGATTCTGAAAGCATGCGGTGACCGAATAGAGATCTGCAAAGGGGTCACTGCTGTCACAGCTTTTAGCAATTGCATCCTATCAGGAAATATTGTAAACTCGAATCTTTGAATTCCAACAGAGCAGAAGAAGCCATTTGGCCCATCAGGTCTGCACTGACTCTCTGACTGACTGACAGGATATCTTCCTCCGCCCTATCCCCGTAAACCCACACATTTACCATGGCTAATCCATCTGACCTGTATCTCTTGGGACACCAAGGGGCAATTTAGCACGGCCAATCCACCTAACCTGCACATCTTTCAACTGTGGGAGGAAACTGGAGCACCCGGACGAAACCCATGAAGAAATGGGGAGAACATGCAAACTCCACATAGACAGTCACCCAAGACTGCAACTCCACATAGTCACCCAAGGCCGGAATTGAACCTGGCTCCCTGGAGCTGTGAGGCATCAGTGCAAACAACAGTGCCACCATGCCAACTAATAGAATTATGTACTCCAATATGTTCTTAAATATCTACTCCTGTTGACAGATCCCTCTCTGCCAGTACTGTACCCCAGTGTTTACGGTGACTGATGCATCCCCAACAGTATTGTACCCCAGTGTTTAGTGACAGACCCGCCCCCACCAGTACTGTACCCCAGTGTTATACAGTGACAGACCCGCCCCCACCAGTACTGTACCCCAGTGTTATACAGTGACAGACCCATCCCCACCAGTACTGTACCCCAGTGTTATACAGTGACAGACCCGTCCCCACCAGTACTGTACCCCAGTGTTATACAGTGACAGACCCGCCCCCACCAGTACTGTACCCCAGTGTTATACAGTGACAGACCCGCCCCCACCAGTTCTGTACCCCAGTGTTATACAGTGACAGACCTGTCCCCACCAGTACTGTACCCCAGTGTTTACGGTGACTGATGCATCCCCAACAGTATTGTACCCCAGTGTTTAGTGACAGACCCGCCCCCACCAGTACTGTACCCCAGTGTTATACAGTGACAGACCCGCCCCCACCAGTACTGTACCCCAGTGTTATACAGTGACAGACCCATCCCCACCAGTACTGTACCCCAGTGTTATACAGTGACAGACCCGTCCCCACCAGTACTGTACCCCAGTGTTATACAGTGACAGACCCGCCCCCACCAGTACTGTACCCCAGTGTTATACAGTGACAGACCCGCCCCCACCAGTTCTGTACCCCAGTGTTATACAGTGACAGACCTGTCCCCACCAGTACTGTACCCCAGTGTTATACAGTGACAGACCCGCCCCCACCAGTACTGTACCCCAGTGTTATACAGTGACAGACCCGCCCCCACCAGTACTGTACCCCAGTGTTATACAGTGACAGACCCGCCCCCACCAGTACTGTACCCCAGTGTTATAGTGACAGACCCGTCCCCACCAGTACTGTACCCCAGTGTCATACAGTGACAGACCCGTCCCCACCAGTACTGTACCCGTGTTATACAGTGACAGACCCGCCCCCACCAGTACTGTACCCCAGTGTTATACAGTGACAGACCTGTCCCCACCAGTACTGTACCCCAGTGTTATACAGTGACAGACCCATCCCCACCAGTACTGTACCCCAGTGTTATAGTGACAGACCCGTCCCCACCAGTACTGTACCCCAGTGTCATACAGTGACAGACCCGCCCCCACCAGTACTGTACCCCAGTGTCATACAGTGACAGACCCGTCCCCACCAGTACTGTACCCCAGTGTTATACAGTGACAGACCTGTCCCCACCAGTACTGTACCCCAGTGTTATACAGCGACAGACCCATCCCCACCAGCACCATACCCCAGTGTTATACAGTGACAGACCCATCCCCACCAGTACTGAACCCCAGTGTTATACAGTGATAGACCCGTCCCCACCAGTACTGTACCCCAGTGTTATTTAGTGACAGACCCGTCCCCACCAGTACTGTACCCCAGTGTTATACAGTGACAGACCCGTCCCCACCAGTACTGTACCCCAGTGTTATATAGTGACAGACCCGTCCCCACCAGTACTGTACCCCAGTGTTATACAGTGACAGACCCGTCCCCACCAGTACTGTACCCCAGTGTTATACAGTGACAGACCCGTCCCCACCAGTAGTGTACCCCAGTGTTATACAGTGACAGACCCATCCCCACCAGTACTGTACCCCAGTGTTATACAGCGACAGACCCGTCCCCACCAGTAGTGTACCCCAGTGTTGCACGGTGACTGCCCCATGTCAGTATGGACTGACATGGTGTAGAAAGATGCTGTGCCTGTTCCTCAGACTTTGTAAGTTGATTGGGAGTGAGAGATTCTGAGAAAAGGTGTGTTTCTCAACTGGTTCCCAGACGAGTGAACATTCCAACAGTATGACGTTGGGGTGTTGTTACTCCATACTGAGCAATGTAGCACTGTGCGCCATGTGTAAACATGTGAAGCAAAAGTGATAGTGTCTGATTTCTCTCTGTGTTTGAGGAAGTGCTGATGTCCAGGGTTCTGGGTGTCGCTCGGGGGATGTGTGGGGAGAAGGCATGTCTGTTATTGGTACATAGGAACCAGTTTCCATGGCAATGTGTGTCCATTCTTGCTTCCTTTTCATTCTCTGTATGTCCAATACTCATTGACTGAGAGGCTGAACACAGTGCTGCTATCTGAGAGTGTATCTGTCGGTGGCTTTGGCTCGCTCTGTGCTGATTAATGAGATTCTGGCCATGTGGCTGCATTATCGGGGATAGCCCCAACTTTCAAACTTCCCTATCAAATAGACAATCTCTCCTTCTGTTTCTCCAGCATTGTCTGGGACAGTATAGAGGGAGCTTTACTCTGTATCTAACCCCGTGCTGTACCTGTCCTGGGAGTGTTTGATGAGGGACAGTGTAGAGGGAGCTTTACTCTGTATCTAACCCCGTGCTGTACCTGTCCTGGGAGTGTTTGATGGGGACAGTGTAGAGAGAGCTTTACTCTGTATCTAACCCCGTGCTGTACCTGTCCTGGGAGTGTTTGATGGGGACAGTGTAGAGGGAGCTTTACTTTGTATCTAACCCCGTGCTGTACCTGTCCTGGGAGAGTTTGATGGGGGCAGTGTAGAGGGAGTTTTACTCTGTATCTAACCCCATGCTGTACCTGTCCTGGGAGAGTTTGATGGGGGCAGTGTAGAGGGAGTTTTACTCTGTATCTAACCCCGTGCTGTACCTGTCCTGGGAGTGTTTGATGGGGGCAGTGTAGAGGGAGTTTTACTCTGTATCTAACCCCATGCTGTACCTGTCCTGGGAGAGTTTGATGGGGGCAGTGTAGAGGGAGTTTTACTCTGTATCTAACCCCGTGCTGTACCTGTCCTGGGAGTGTTTGAGGGGGACAGTGTAGAGGGAGCTTTACTCTGTATCTAACCCCGTGCTGTACCTGTCCTGGGAGTGTTTGATGGGGACAGTGTAGAGGGAGCTTTACTCTGTATCTAACCCCGTGCTGTACCTGTCCTGGGAGTGTTTGATGGGGACAGTGTAGAGGGAGCTTTACTCTGTATCTAACCCCGTGCTGTACCTGTCCTGGGAGTGTTTGATGGGGACAGTGTAGAGGGAGCTTTACTCTGTATCTAACCCCATGCTGTACCTGTCCTGGGAGAGTTTGATGGGGGCAGTGTAGAGGGAGTTTTACTCTGTATCTAACCCCATGCTGTACCTGTCCTGGGAGAGTTTGATGGGGGCAGTGTAGAGGGAGTTTTACTCTGTATCTAACCCCGTGCTGTACCTGTCCTGGGAGTGTTTGAGGGGGACAGTGTAGAGGGAGCTTTACTCTGTATCTAACCCCGTGCTGTACCTGTCCTGGGAGTGTTTGATGGGGACAGTGTAGAGGGAGCTTTACTCTGTATCTAACCCCGTGCTGTACCTGTCCTGGGAGTGTTTGATGGGGACAGTGTAGAGGGAGCTTTACTCTGTATCTAACCCCGTGCTGTACCTGTCCTGGGAGTTTGATGGGGACAGTGCAGAGGGAGCTTTACTCTGTATCTAACCCCATGCTGTACCTGTCCTGGGAGAGTTTGATGGGGGCAGTGTAGAGGGAGTTTTACTCTGTATCTAACCCTGTGCTGTACCTGTCCTGGGAGTGTTTGATGGGGACAGTGTAGAGGGAGCTTTACTCTGTATCTAACCCCGTGCTGTACCTGTCCTGGGAGTGCTTGATGGGGACAGTGTAGAGGGAGCTTTACTCTGTATCTAACCCCGTGCTGTACCTGTCCTGGGAGTGTTTGATGGGGACAGTGTAGAGGGAGTTTTACTCTGTATCTAACCCCATGCTGTACCTGTCCTGGGAGTTTGATGGGGACAGTGCAGAGGGAGCTTTACTCTGTATCTAACCCCATGCTGTACCTGTCCTGGGAGAGTTTGATGGGGGCAGTGTAGAGGGAGTTTTACTCTGTATCTAACCCTGTGCTGTACCTGTCCTGGGAGTGTTTGATGGGGACAGTGTAGAGGGAGCTTTACTCTGTATCTAACCCCGTGCTGTACCTGTCCTGGGAGTGCTTGATGGGGACAGTGTAGAGGGAGCGTTACTCTGTATCTAACCCCGTGCTGTACCTGTCCTGGGAGTTTGATGGGGACAGTGCAGAGGGAGCTTTACTCTGTATCTAACCCCGTGCTGTACCTGTCCTGGGAGTGTTTGATGGGGACAGTGTAGAGGGAGCTTTACTCTGTGTCTAACCCCATGCTGTACCTGTCCTGGGAGTTTGATGGGGACAGTGTAGAGGGAGCTTTACTCTGTATCTAACCCCGTGCTGTACCTGTCCTGGGAGTTTGATGGGGACAGTGTAGAGGGAGCTTTACTCTGTATCTAACCCCGTGCTGTACCTGTCCTGGGAGTTTGATGGGGACAGTGTAGAGGGAGCTTTACTCTGTATCTAACCCCGTGCTGTACCTGTCCTGGGAGTTTGATGGGGACAGTGTAGAGGGAGCGTTACTCTGTATCTAACCCCGTGCTGTACCTGTCCTGGGAGTTTGATGGGGACAGTGTAGAGGGAGCGTTACTCTGTATCTAACCCCGTGCTGTACCTGTCCTGGGAGTTTGATGGGGACAGTGTATTCCTGATCGTATCTTGTTGCTTTTAGAAATAAAGAGCGTTGCTGATCTGAGCTTGCTATTTTTGTGTGTGACTGTGCTGTTGCCTGACTGGTCAGTCTGCAGGCCGCACTCGCACCCACAGGAATGTGGTTGGTCATTTGGAGCAAGTGTCCTAGATGATTCCCAGATCCTGAACTGATCCAGTTGTAACAGCAGTGAAAAGCTGGTGTCCAGTAAAAGTCTTGGGCAGTTTCACAGTGTCATCCAATACAAATTGACATTGAGTCAAAGGGAGATATTGAGACAGGAGGTACTGTCTATCTGATGAGATGCTAAACGTGCCTTTCCCCTCAGCCATCATGTTGATGATGCATTGTGGGATTTACCGCAGTGTCCTGGCCAATGGCAATCCTCCCTCCCTCCTTCTCCCCCCGCCCCTCACCCAAATGACATCCCAAACTGGATTACCCGGCCTTTATCACGTTGCTGCTTTTGGGATCTTGCTCTGCACATATCAGCTGCCACCGTTATGATACAGCAGTGACTGCAATCTCTCTACAAACAAAAAGAACTTCACTGGGGACAGCTGAGGTTGCAAAAGGCACTATATAAATGCACGTTTGTTATTTTTGTCTGGAAATCGGGGTCAGTGTGTGGGCTGGGCAGACATTGTGATTCACGTCTTGTGCACCTGTGGGGGGAGCGACCATCCTGTATTTTGGAAAGAGCCACTTGCTTTTGAATGAAGCAATTACGCTCGCATCGCTTGCCTCCTCTCACCTCTCCGGGCACCTCAGCAGCGACTAGGGGCAGTATTAATCCGTGGAGGGGCCGTGGAGAGATTGTGAATGCAGACAGTGCTGTACACACCAACAAAAATAACCTAAACTCCTCCAGAAGCTATTGGCCACATCTGACCATTCCCACAATCCTGCTGACCCCCAATACAGCAACAATGACCTTCAATTCACTTTCTGTTCCCAAGCTCCTCCTGTCTCCCCTCCAACCCTCCCTATCTCTGTAACATCCTCCAGCCCCCTTCACCCCTCCCTATCTCTGTAACCTCCTGTCTCCCCTCCAACCCTCCCTATCTCTGTAACCTCCTCCAGCCCCTACACCCCTCCCTATCTCTGTAACCTCCTGTCTCCCCTCCAACCCTCCCTATCTCTGTAACCTCCTCCAGCCCCTACACCCCTCCCTATCTCTGTAACCTCCTGTCTCCCCTCCAACCCTCCCTATCTCTGTAACCTCCTCCAGCCCCTACAGACCTCCCAAGCTCTGTAACCTCCTCCAGTCCTCCCCAGCCCTGTAACTTTCTGCAGCCCCTACACCCCTCCCTATCTCTGAAACCTCCTCCAGCCCCTACAGCTCCTCCCTCTATCTCTGTAACCTCCTCCAGCACTACACCCTATCTCTGTAACCTCCTCCAGCACCTACACCCTATCTCTGTAACCTCCTCCAGCACCTACACCCATCTCTGTAACCTCCTCCAGCACCTACACCCTATCTCTGTAACCTCCTCCAGCACCTACAACCCTTCCTATCTCTGGAACCCCTCCAGTCCCTGCACCCCCTCCTTATCTCTGTAACCTCCTCCAGCACCTACACCCTATCCCTATCTCTGTAACCTCCTCCAGCACCTACACCCTATCTCTGTAACCTCCTCCAGCCCCTACACCCTCTCCCTATCTCTGTAACCTCCTCCAGCCCTCCCTATCTCTGTAACCTCCTCCAGCCCTTCCTATCTCTGGAACCCCCTCCAGTCCCTATACCCACTCCATATCTCTGTAACCTCCCTCCAGCCTCTGAGTCTCTGCGCTCCCCCAATTTCAGCCTCTTAAGCATCCCCGATTTTACTGACTTCACCATTGTGGCCCTGTCTTCAGCTGCCTGGGCCCTAGTGCCAGTCTGTTCAGCAGGAGTCTGGTAAAGGAAGATACCCGAGCCAGTCTGTCTGCAACATATTGAGAAGCAGCAGCATAACGTGAGTGCAGGTGACTATTCCCTGATACACAGTCTGCCCCCCCCCCCCCCCCGCCGCCCCCCCCCCCCCCCCCCCGCCGCCCCCCCCCCCCCCCCCCCCCCCCCCCCCCCCCGCCCGCCCCCCCCGCCACCCCGCCGCCCCCGTCCCACCCCGTCCCACCCCACCCCCACCACGGTAGGAGCTGCTCCTTGTGTACTAACCTTTCCCCAATTAATCCCAGCTGCTCTCAATCACAACTCAATTGTTCTGTAACATTGACACTAAGCTGTGGAATCCAGCCCCTGCCAAACCTCTCGGTGAGTCTCTGTACGGACATTGACCCCTTTAAACCAGCTTTTGTTCTGAAATCTCCCTTTTGGAAGTGTTTGAGGGCAGTGAAGGGGCACCTTGTGGTCTGAGTGCCGTTGTGCCAGGCAGGAAGCGGGTGCCCCCCCCCCACCCCGGCCACCCCCATCTCTGTGGCAGAGGCAGCGCCCGTACCAGGAAAGGGCAGGATGAAGGAAGTGCTGGCCGGCTCCGAGCGAGGGATGTGGCCACGAACTGTTAACAGGTTCGGAAACGCAGAAGGCAGCAATTTCCCATCTGGGGACAGAGACGGGCTTTCCTGCCACTCCCAGGCTGTCGATCACCTCCAACCTCCCCTCCCACCGCCACCCCCCCCCCCCCCACCCCCGCAACATCACTACCCACCTCCACCCCCACCCTCAACTTCCGCTCAAACCTCCCTCCCCCCACCCTTGATCCCCACACCCGCTACGTGTCCTGCACCCCTGTGAACCCAAACTCCTCTAGTCTTGCACCCCTCCTCACCCATAGAACCCCGACAGTGCAGGAGGAGGCCATTCAGCCCATTGAATCTGCACTGACTCTCCAAAGGCGAATCTATCCCAGCCCAGAGCACCCGGAGGAACCACCGGCGGCACGGTGGGTTAGCGCTGCTGCCTCACAGCGCCAGGGACCCGGGTTTGATTCCCGGCTTGGGTCACTGTCTGTGTGGAGTCTGCACGTTCTCCCCGTGTCTGCGTGGGTTTGCTCCGGGTGCTCCGGTTTCCTCCCACATTGTGAAAGACGTGCTGGTTAGGGGTGCATTGACCCGAACAGGCGCTGAAGTGTGGCAACTGGGGGAATTTCACAGTAACTTCATTGCAGTGTTAATGTAAGCCTTACTTGTGACTAATAAATAAACTTTACTTTACCACGCCGACATGGGGAGAGCGCGCAGACTCTGCACAGCCATCCGAGGCCGGAATTGAATCCGGGTCCCTGGCGCTGAGAGGCAGCATTGGTAATCACCATGCCACCCCTGTACCCTCTCCTCGCCTGAAGGTATGGTGCCCCGGCCTGAACACAGTTATTGTTGATAGGACCTGACCAGAGTGTTACATAATTGTAGTATTATACCCCCCCCCCCCGCCTGCCCCTCCCTCCCCCCCCCGCCCCCGCCCCCCCCCCCACTCAATCCAATTCCTCATCCAGAGAAAGTGGGGTCTGAGTTTAATATCTGAAGTAAGAAATGCCCCACCATCAGTTCACTCTCTGTGAGGTGTCTGTCTGGATAACATCATTTGGACTTGAACCTTTGCCCTCGAGGTGAGCGGGCAGCCAATTTCACCATGACACCCGTATCTACCAATAGGCAGAGCGATGAATGGTGCGTCAATGAGGACGATTCCTCTGATTATACAGCAGAGGAAGAGGCCATTCAGCCCAATATACCTGTACTGGCTCTTTGAACAACATATTTAATCATCTAATTTCACCCCATAGTCCCATTTTACGGGAATTAGTTGAATTTAATTCCTGTAAATTCAAACGGGAATTTACCCAATTCCCGTTTGAAAGTTATGATTGAATCTGCTTCCGCTGCCTTTCAGGGGAGAACATTCCAGATCACAGGTTACTGAGTAAAACAAAATTCCGCTCATCTCCCCCGCTGGCTATTTCACTGATTATCTTCTCTCTGTGTCCCCCTGGTTACCGACACTCCCCATCACCGCCCTTGCCCGTCAGTCCTCCCTCCTGTCCACCCCTCCCACCTCCCCAAAGCCAACAGACCCAATGTAGCGGCACGGTGGCACAGTGGGTTAGCACTGCTGCCTCACAGCGCCAGGGACCAGGGTTCGATTCCCGGCTTGGGTCACTGTCTGTGTGGAGTTTGCACGTTCTCCCCGTGTCTGCGTGGGTTTCCTCCGGGTGCTCCGGTTTCCTCCCACAGTCTGAGAAATGTGCTGGTTAGGTGAATTGGCCATGCTAAATTCTCCCAAACAGGTGCCAGAGTGTGGCAACTGGGGGATTTTCACGGTAACTTCATTGCAGTGTTAATGTAAGTCTACTTGTGACACTAATAAACTTTCTTTCTACCCCTCATGTTTTTTGACACCTCTGTTAAATCTCCTCTTAACTTTCTCTGCTCCAAGGGGAACATTCCCAGCCTCTCCCATCCCTCCGTGTTAACTGAAGTCCCTGATCCCTGGGAACATTCCAGTAAATCCCCCTCCACAATCTCTCCAAGGCCTCAACATCCTTCCTAAAGTTGGGATGAAGTGGAAATGGTCGAGAGTTTCTAATTGCCCATAATTAAGGACCCCATGCACCCTGGACATTCTCTCTTCCACCTTCTTCCATCGGGAAAAAGATACAAAAGTCTGAGGTCACGTACCAACTGACTCAAGAACAGCTTCTTCCCTGCTGCTGTCAGACTTTTGAATGGACCTACCTCGCATTAAGTTGATCTTTCTCTACACCCTAGCTATGACTGTAACACATTCTGCACTCTCTCGTTTCCTTCTCTATGAACGGTATGCTTTGTCTGTATAGCGCGCAAGAAACAATACTTTTCTCTGTATGTTGATACATGTGACAATAATAAATCAAATCCAGAAATAAACACAATCCTTTCGCAGGAGTCTAACAGGTGAGTTATGAAGGTTTAATATAACTTCCTAGCTTTATGCCTCTTTCAATAAAGCCAAGAATGCCGAGCGCTTTTAGTAACAGCCTTTGCCACTTGTCCTGACATCTTCAACTATTGAGCTACTGGCCCCACCCCCCCCCCCCCTCCCCCTCCGATCCTGTGCCATCTTGACAATTGCTCCGGTTCTGTTATCTCAGAACTCCCTCTTCCTGATTGGATCAGGTTCCACCCAGTCCAAAAGCCAGGAGGTCAAAGTTTCCCCAAAGGAATCTGCGCAAAGTTCACTGCAGCTCAGTCCCACCCTTCCCCTCCCCTGCCCCACTCCCCAGATTCCTCAACCCGCAATGAGAGTGTCGAATGTGGATGCAGCTGGGGGTTGGGTCGTCATTGGAGCTCCCCTGCCCCCCTCTCTACCCCCCCCCCCCCCCCCCCCCCACCCCACACCAAGAAACACTTCTTCTCTGCTGCCACCAGACTTTTGAATGGACTTGCCTTGCATTAAGTTGCTCTTATCCTCGCTCACCCTAGCTATGACTGTAACACTGCATTCTGCACTCTCTCCTTTCCTTCTCTATGAACGGTATGCTTGTCTGTATAGCACGCAAGAAACAATACTTTTCACTTTATCCCAATGCATATGACAAATCAAATCTGGGGGAAACGGACATTGACTGTTGAGCATCGCGTTTGACCGTGAGGGTTTACTGGGTTGTGGGTGGGGGGGGGGGGAGTTTGGGCTTCAGATGGCCAGTCACTCCTGTGGGCAGGTAGAGGGGGTGCAGAGAGGAAAGGTAATTGGCGATGGGAGGGGGTGGGTGAGGCTTGGGACGTCTTGTCTTCCCATAAAGACATTTGCAAACTCCAGATCCCCATTCCAACCAATGAAGTATTTTTAAGTTTGGTCTCTGTCAAATACCAAACCACTTTGTACACAGCAAGATCCCACAAGAAGGTATTAACCAGGTAATCTGTTCAGTGCTGTTAGTTGACGGCCCTGGTTGGGAGAACATTCCTCTGCTCCTTCTCACTGTGGGATCTTTTGAAGTCCACTAATGAGGGCTTCTAAATCTATTTATTAGTCACAAGTAGGCTTGCATTAACACTGTAGTGAAGTTACTGTGAAAATCCCCTAGTTGCCACACTCCGGTGCCTGTTCGGGTACACTGAAGGAGAATTTAGCATGGTCAATGCACCCTAACCAGCACGTCTTTCAGACTGTGGAAGGAAACCGGAGCACCCGGAGGAAACCCATGCAGACATGGGAGAACATGCAAACTCCACACAGATAGTCACCCAAGCCAGAATCGAATCCGGGTCCTGGCACTGAGAGGCAGCAGTGCTAACCACTGTGCTACAGTGCTGGCAAGGGAGGGGGGCTCTCAGTTTAACCTGTCGCCTAAAACTGTCACCCCCGACAGTGCAGCACTCAGCCAGCTCTGAGCTGGAGCCTTTGGGTGGAGTTTGAACCCTGGGGGTTGGCAGTGTTGCCCGCTGAGGCACAGCTAACACTGTCAGGTGTTTGGATTCACGCAGAGTGGACTGGCTGAGGTTCTGTTCCCCTGTATCATGCTGCTTTGGTGATGAATGGAAAAGCTGCATTTCTCTGGCGTCTTTCCCAGCCACTGGATGACTCATGGGCGATTTACAGCCAATGGAGTATTGTTGAACTGTGATGCAGATTCACCACCCGGGGGAAAATTTTGTGAATTGCAATGCATTCTGGGCCAGATAGCCGTTGACCTTTGGTGTCGCAGTTCACCAGCAGTGGAAATGGTCGAGAGCTTCAAGTTTTTAGGTGTCCAGATCACCAACCCCCCATGCTGACACTATAGTTAAGAAAGCCCAACAACGTCCTACTTTCTCAGAAGGCTAAAGAAATTTGGCATGTCCGCTACGACTCTCACCAACTTTTACAGATGCCCCATAGAAAGCATTCTTTCTGGTTGTATCACAGCTTGGTATGGCTCCTGCTCTGCCCAAGACTGCAAGGAACTACAAAGGTCGTGACTGTAGCCCAATCCATCACGCAAACCAGCTCCCATCCATTGACTCTGTCTACACTTCCCCGCTGCCTCGGCAAAGCAGCCAGCATAATTAAGGACCCCACGCACCCCGGACATTCTTTCTTCCACCTTCTTCCATTGGGGAAAAAGATACAAAAGTCTGAGGTCACGTACCAACTGGGGACAGCAAGGTGGCACAGCAGTTAGGACTGCTGCCTCTCAGCAGTTTGCAGATTCTCCCTGTGTCTGCGTGGGTTTCCTCCGGGTGCTCCGGTTTCCTCCCACAGTCCGAAGGATGTGCTGGTTAGGTGCATTGTCCGTGCTAAATTCTCCCTCTGTACCCGAACAGGCACCGGAGTGTGGTACTAGGGGATTTTCACAGTAACTTAATTGTACTGTTAATGTAAGCCTACTTATGACATTATAAATAACTTAGAACTTTAGAACAGCTTCTTCCCTGCTGTCATTAGACTTTTGAATGGACCTACCTCACATTAAGTTGATCTTTCTCTCCACCCTAGGTATGATTGTAACACTACATTCTGCACCCTCTCCTTTCCTTCTCTATGAACGGTATGCTTTGTCTGCATAGCGCACAAGAATCATAGAATTCTACAGTGTAGAAGGAGGACATTCGGCCCATCGAGTCTGCACTGACCAGAATCCCACCCAGGCCCTACCCCCACAACCCCAGCTAGTTCTCCTGACAAGGGGCTATCTAGCATGGTGAATCCACCTAACCCGCATATCTTTGGACTGTGGATGAAACCAGAGCACCCGGAGGAAACCCACACAGACAAAGAACAAAGAACAGTACAGCACAGGAAACAGGCCCTTCGGCCCTCCAAGCCTGTGCCGCTCCTTGGTCGAACTAGACCAATCGTTTGTATCCCTCCATTCCCAGGCTGCTCATGTGACTATCCAGGTAAGTCTTAAACGATGTCAGCGTGCCTGCCTCCCACCACCCTACTTGGCAGCGCATTCCAGGCCCCACCACCCTCTGTGTAAAAAACGTCCCTCTGATGTCTGAGTTATACTTCGCCCCTCTCAGCTTGAGCCCGTGACCCCTCGTGATCGTCACCTCCGACCTGGGAAAAGCTTCCCACTGTTCACCCTATCTATACCCTTCATAATCTTGTATACCTCTATTAGATCTCCCTCATTCTCCGTCTTTCCAAGGAGAACCAACCCCAGTTTACCCAATCTCTCCTCATAGCTAAGACCCTCCATACCAGGCAACATCCTGGTATGGAGGGTCTTAGCTATGAGACACCAGACACGGGAAGAATGTGTAGACTCCACACAGACAGTGACCCAAACCGGGAATCGAACCCGGGTCCCTGGTGTGTGAGGGCAGCAGTGCTAGCCACTGTGCCACCGTGCCGCCCTAACCACTGTGCCACCGTGCCGCCCTACCCACTGTGCCACCGTGCTGCCCCTTTTCACTGTATACTAATACATGTGGCAATAATAAATCCAATTAAATGGGGTTGGCTAGCCTGGGCAAGCTGGCAAGATTGGCAGCACTGGTGTTGGCAGTGCTGCCCCTGCCCAGGTTGAAGGGGTTGCTCTCTCCCTCTGTGTCTCTAAATCCCTCGGAATGACTCTTTCAGGAAACCTGCCCGTCTCCAGCAAGAAACCACGGCGACGGAACATCTTCCGTACCATCTTCTGTTGCCTCCAACGGCACCATGATGATGCCAACCAGGCCCTGGGTGCCAGCAACAACAACACGTCACAGCTGCTCGATGGCAAGGCCAGTGCCACACAGGTAATTGGGGGACGGGGGGGGGGGGGGCAAGCGACCTGCTGTCTGAGCAGGCTCTGGGTGGGGTCGGATGTGGCGAAATTCAGACTGGAGGGAGGGAGGGGATGGGGAAGGGGTGTTGGGGGGGGAGGTGGTTGGGAGGGAGGGGGTAGAAATGGATGGGAGTGGGGAGGATGGGGGAGGGTCGAGTGGCGAGGAATGGGACACGGGTCAGCGAGGAGGGTGGGGGAGGGAACTGGGTAGAGGAGGTGGGTGCAGTGGGAAGGGGGAGGTGTTTTGGAGGGGGGGGGTATGGAGAAAGGGGGAGGAGGGTTGGAGGAAACAGCAATCCCTCGAGTCTGGCTGATGGACACATCTCGCTGTTGGTGCTGATCCTTCAGAGCGACTCCGAGCCCAATGATCTCCTGCGAGAGACGGAAAAACAGAGAAATCCCCACGGACAATCCAGAGTGAAAAACACCGGGACAACTCCACTCCGACTCTCTCCAGGTTACTGGAACCTGGATCACGTTACCCAGACCAGACAGACTGACCTCAATAACACACACACACACACACACACACACAGTGACCCCCCCCCCCCCCCCCCCCCCCCTACACACACACACAGAGTGACGGACCCCCCCCACCCCACGTGCGCACACCCCCCCCTCCCAAAAACTGGACTCTTTCCCCCCCCCCCCCCACGCGCAAACCCAGCAACTGGACCCCTCCCTCCCCGCGCGCGCGTACTCCCAGCAACTGGCCCACACACACACCGCAACTGGACACTCCCCCCCCCCCCCCCCCCCCCCCAACCCCCACACACAGACACACACACGCACCTGACAGACCCCCCTCTCCCCACACACACACACACAGCAACTGCCCCACCCCCCCCCCCCCATGCACTGTGACTGCTCCCCCACAGCTGGTTAAGGGTTTAAACCCCTGTCACAGATCTCTGTGTCAAACCAGGCCGGTTCCTCAACAGGGACTCGATCCGACTGTTCCATTCTTTCCCTGAGCTCTGCTGCATCACCTCTTGTTGCTTCACAGCGAGCGGGGCCCTGTTCCTGGATGGAGCCTGACTGAGACTCCGCTTCTCCAATGTGAGAATCATTCCCTATTCCAGTGACCCCTTCCTTTGTGTCCGTCCTCACCTGCGTTCCGGCTTAGAAATGAATGACTTTTCGCTTTTAAATAATGAAAAATTTGTTAGTGGTGTGGACAGGATGTGGGAAAGAGCTATCATCGTACAGGGAGGGATTGGTGGGAGGGGGCTGGTTAATGCATTGGTCTCGCCCAATGGAGCTTGAGGAGGGGAGGGGGCAAATCCCCAACACATTGGAATGTGACTTGTGAATGTTCCAAATAAGAAGAGTAACTGAGGGGAAACTGTTTCCACTGAGGAACCAGAGGACACCGGGTTGTAGATAATTGGCAGAAGAAAGATGGGGGGGGGGGGGGGGGGATATTGGGCAGAGTTTTCCCGTCCCGCCTGCCACGGGAATCGTAGCGGGCGGGACACGAACAATGCCAAGGTCCGTTGACCTCAGGTGGGATTTTCCGGCTTTGGGGATGAGCCTGGCTGGAAAATCCCCCCAGTGGGGTTGTTGTGATCTGGGAGGCACTGCCTGAAGGGACGGCGGAAGCAGATTCAGCAGGAACTTTCAAAACTGACAGGGGCGAGAAGGAAATCAGTGCACAGGAGAGGGATTAATTGGATAGCTCTCTCAAAGATCCAGCACCGGCGCTGTGGGCCGAATGGCCTCTTGCACTGTAAGATTCCCCAGCTCGAGTAGCCGGCACTAACCATTATTGACGTTTGGTTTAGGTTCTGTGCGAGAATGAGGCAGAAGCATTAGCAGCAGTCGAACGCAAACCTAAGGAGATATTTTATTACAGGAGAAAGAACCTGGTAACTAAACGTTTGAAAGTAGGCTGGAGGTTAAGGGGTGGCGCACGGGGGGAGGGTGGGGTTAACCCCACCTGGGACTGGACCCTGCGTCCTGAGGAGGCATTGTGGGAGCAGAGCTCTCAGCCAATGGGTAGTGAGATGGATTGGGATAATCCAGCTTCCAAAAGAGGCAAAGCCAATCGGAAACTGGAATTTGAAATGAAAAGCAGAAATCCAGGATGATCAGTCCATGGTGTCTGGGTGTCTAATCTCCAGCAGGCTGGTACAATCCGTTAGCACGGTGGTTAACACTGCTGCCTCACAGCGCAGGGGACCCGGGTTCAATTCCTGGCTTGCGTCACTGTCTGTGTGGAGTTTACACATTCTCCCGTGTCTGCGTGGGTTTCTTCCGGGTGCTCCGGTTTCCCCCCACATTCTGAAAGACGTGCTGGTTAGGGTGCATTGACCCGAACAGGCATCGGTGTGGCGACTCGGGGAATTTCACAGTAACTTCATTGCAGTGTTAATGTCAGCCTTACTTGGGACTAATAAATAAAC